>NW_026943820.1:5077146-5377146 GCF_035594765.1 Anolis carolinensis
TATTATATTATTAGCATAGCACAATACTGGCAATAAATTACCATATTGTACTATATCTATATATTGTAATATTATTAATAGTATTACATGCAATATATAATATATAATTAATATTATTATATTGCATTATTATTATATTGTACTACAAAATAATATTATTAATATTATACAAAAATGGAGGACTCGGCGGGCTTACCATCTGGATGAAACATGAGAAAGGGGGCATGTGCCTGAGAAGTATCAGTCTAACCATCAGGAGAGACAGGCAAACAAAGAGGGCAATGGGGAGAGGGCTTTCCCTGCCAACTAATTCAATTATCTCCTTATTGAAGACTAGAAACTTGTGCAGGGTGTGGTTGAGTTCCAACACTGTCCGTTTCGACCAATATAGAACCAATATAGGTGACTTCTCATGAGCCCATCCCTAACACAAAGGGCATGGATGGTCTGGTGCCTGGCTCTCTTCACTCACATCCGGACTTATTTCCCTGCAGCACTCCATGTCAGGAGATCCTGCTCTGGTTCCTAGAGAAGAGCGAGAGGCAGGAGGCCCTCTCCGTCCTGGAAGGATTGGCGCAGATGAGAAGATCCTCCGTGCGTTTGCCCCCTCTGCTCTGCCAGTTCCAAGTCGGCAGCGAAGGCGGCGTCATGGCTGCCGTCAAAGCGGATCTCAGGTGAGGAACGACCAGTAGCATATCACAAGAGAGCTTGTTGGGATGAGATGCCTACTCCTTTCTATGGCTGTAGGTAGACAGCATCCCCCTAAGATCTGATCTGAAAGGAGACAGAGTCCTCATAATAATAATAATAATAATAATAATAATAATAATAATAATAATAATAATAATAATAATAATAAACTTTATTTATATACCGCCCTATCTCCCGGATGGGACTCAGGGCCGTTTACAGTCATAAAAGCAAAAACAAACATTACATAACAACATAATACACATTATTAAACAAAGTAAAATAATACAATTATAACAATAAATCACACTTACATGCAGTAGAGTCTCACTTATCCAAGACTCGCTTATCCAAGGTTCTGGATTATCCAATGCATTTTTGTAGTCTATGTTTTCAATATATTGTGATATTTTGGTGCTAAATTCGTAAATACAGTAATTACAACATAACATTACTGCGTATTGAACTACCTTTTCTGTCAAATTTGTTGTATAACATGATGTTTTGGGTATAATAATAATAATAACAACAACAACAACAACAACAACTTTATTTTTATACCCCGCCCCATCTCCCCGGAGGGACTCGGAGCGGCTTAAATGGGGCCGTGCCCGACATAAAATACAGCAACAACGATAAAACAGTAAAAACAATTTTTCACATCAATAAGACATCAACATCAATAAAACAGTCATAAAAATCAATGTACTGCATAAAATATTAAAACGGGAGGCTAAAAACAGATCTGGGCCAAAGTGCAGAAAGACATCACATGGGAGAGGTAGTCCTCAGAAGTTGCTTCTTCACTGGACACATTAGATTTCAGCAAATAATCTTCTGTGAATGCGTGCTGGTGCCATCCATTGTGAGGTGTTGAACCCATGTGTGAACTCTGGGAAATGGTGGCTTGGAAGGAAAAAGCTGGCCCCTTGAGATGGAGCGATAAAAGCGGAGTGCTTTTGTGAGCTTCCTGGTGGCTCTGTGCCTTTCAATGCTCTCTCAGCCAGAGGCTCAGGTGACTGAAACCAGAAACCGCATTATATTTGGCCGCACGGTAGACAGGTTGAGGCTGAGGTTTTTGGTTTCAAGATGCCAGCAAGCAAAGAGAAGGGAAATGCCTGGCACTGAAAACTAAATGCCAAGCCTGCAAAGTTCTATTATTATTATTATTATTATTATTATTATTATTATTATTATTATTATTATTATTATCATTTTATTATGACACAGCAAACAAGATAGATATGCTGGATTTCGTATCACAAAATCACAAGTCGAACACTTCCCAAGTGTCTAAGACTGTGTGATGTATTTTCGGATGATGCGTGCAGATCCCAGCAGGGTGGTTTTTTGCAGCTGGCAGATCGTGATTTTGTCAATGTCTACTGTTTCCAAATGCCGGCTGAGATCCTTTGGCACAGCACCCAGTGTGCCCATCACCACCGGGACCACCTGCACTGGTTTCTGCCAGAGTCTTTGAAGTTCAATCTTGAGGTCCTGATAGCGGCTGAGTTTTTCCTGTTGTTTTTCGTCAATGCAACTGTCACCTGGGATGGCGACATCTATGATCCAAACCTTTTTCTTTTCCACAACTGTGATGTCTGGTGTGTTGTGTTCCAGAACTTTGTCAGTTTGGATTCGGAAGTCCCGCAGTATCTTTGCGTGCTCATTCTCCAATACTTTTGCAGGTTTGTGATCCCACCAGTTCTTTGCTGTTGGGAGGTGGTACTTGAGGCACAAGTTCCAATGGATCATTTGCGCCACATAGTTGTGCCTCTGTTTGTAGTCTGTCTGTACAATTTTCTTACAGCAGCTGAGGATATGATCAATGGTTTCATTGGTTTCCTTGCACAGTCTATTATTATTATTATTATTATTATTATTATTATTATTATTATTACTTGAAACACAACAAGACAAGTCCACAGCAGACACTCTGTTGTTGTTTTTGTTGTTGTTGTTATAGCATTTCTACCCCGCCCTTCTCACCCACAAGGGGGACTCAGGGCGGCTTACAAATATGAAACACGTATTTGTGAATTCACAATTCATTACAATTTGAATTAATTATATTAAAACATTCATATAAATATTATCATCATCATCATATTTATTTCTGTCCTGCCTTTCTCCCCATAGGAACCTGGCAGTTAACAAATAAGCACACCTGATAAAAAAATTAAAATAAGACTGATACAAATATATACACACACACATATATAAGTTTCTCCTTAACATTAAATCCAGTCGTGTCCGACTTTGGGAGTTGGTGCTCATCTCTATTTCTAAGCCAAAGAGCCGGCGTTGTTCATAGACACCTCCAAGGTCATGTGGCCACAGGCATGACTGCATGGAGCGCAGTTTCCTTCGTGCCAAAGTGGTACCTATTGATCTACTCACATTGGCATGTTTCCAAACTGCTAGATTGGCAGAAGCTGGGGCTAATAGGGGGAGCTCACCCCCACTTTTCTGTCAGCAAGTTCAGCATCTCAGCAAAGTTTAAATAACAGTTGATGTACAAGAAATACCATTAAAATAGCATTCAAAGCCATCATATCCTGTTCATGGTGTTGAGAGCCGGTCTCCTACCTGTTGGCTGTAAGAGTTGAGGGAAGTACAGATGCATCTACACCGGTTTTCCCCAAACTTTGGTCCCAGAATTTTTTATTGTTGGCCAAGGTAGCTGGTGCTTTTGGGAGCTGAAGTCCAAAATATCTGGAGCACCAAAGGTTGGGTATTAATCCTTTACTCTCCTGCTTTGCAGCCCTGACAAAGATGAAGACGAGGCTCTCTACCAGAAGGTTTCCTCTGAGCAGTGGCGGCTGGAGCAGCTGGTGGGCTTGCTGTCCCATTGCCAGAGCAGCGGCCTGGCCGGAGACTTCTTCCTCCGCTGCCTGAAGGTGGGTGTCTCTGGAAAAGGGGCCCGGAATTAGGCAGAGAGGTTCTGGGACTCTCGGGTTCAGAGTGAAGGAGGTCCATTCAAGGGTGGGTGTCCTTGGACAGAACATCTTTGCTACGGGGATAATGGGAGTTTATTTATTTATATTTATTTATTAGCAACATTTATATCCCACCCTTCTCACCCCGAAGGGGACTCAGGGCGGCTTACAAGCTATATATACTGTATATACTCAAGTATAAGCCTAGTTTTTCAGCCCTTTTTTTAAGACTGAAAAAGCCCCCCTTGGCTTATACTCGGGTGAGGGTCCTGGTTGGCTTATATTTGGGTCAGCTTATACTCGAGAATATATGGTACATATATTATTTTTCTCTGTTATTATTGGTATTATTACATTTATTATTTTTCTTTATTATTGTTGATACTATCACATTTATTTTACTCTATTTTTATTATTATTAATAATAATACATTTATTATTTATAATAATAATAATAATAACTTTATTTTTATACCCCGCCCCATTTCCCCGAAGGGACTCGGGGCGGCTTACATGGGGCTTGCCCGATAAAACAATCAAATATCAAAACACAGCAATAAAACAGTTATCCAATAAAAACATAAATTACAGTAAAAACAATAGTTAAAATCAACATAAAACATACAATATTAACACTGGAGACTAATTCATATTTCACTCTGATCTTATTATTATTGCATTTATTATTTTACTCTCTTTATTATTACTTGTATTATTTTCCTATATTTATTATTATTATTATTATTACATGCAATATTTTACTCTATTATTATTAAAAGGATACATAAGCACATTTCCATTGAAGAAGATGAGAATAATGATTTGATCAGAGTTGGACAGTCTTATCTTAAATTTGAGCTTTATGTAAATATTCAAAAACATTTAACCTACTGATGCCTCAATTAATGTAATTTTATTGGTATCTATTTTTATTTCTGAAATTTACCACCCTCGGCTTATACGGAGTCAATGTTTTCCCAGTTTTTTTGTGGTAAAATTAGGTGCCTCAGCTTATATTCGAGTATATATGGTACTACGCTGTTTCCCAGAAAATAAGACATCTCCAAAAAATAAGACCTAGTAGAAGTTTTGCTGAATTGCTAAATATAAGGCCTCCCCCGAAAGTAAGACCTAGCAAAGTTTTTGTTTGGAAGCATGCCTGCTGAACAAAACACCAGAGCATGCAGGATTGGTAAATGTACGTACTATAGATGGCTGTACATGGAAATAATGGTATTAACAAGAAATTCTTGATAGGATTCACAGTTTGGCTGGTTATTCTGGTTTGTGATGACAGCTACTGTACAGTATATAATAAATGTTCAATTTTTTGTTCAACAATAAATGTGAATTCTTCTTCATGGAAAAATAAGACATCCCCTGAAAATAAGACCTAGCACATCTTTGGGAACAAAAATTAATATAAGACACTGTGTTATTTTTGGGGAAACACGGTACAATAAATTACTTTATTAGTATAGTACAATATAAGCACTACATAAGCATTATATATTATTGTACGATACGACTATATTGCAATATTATTAGTAATATTGCATGTAATATAAATATCATCAATTATTATTATTGTAGTTCACCCTGCATCCAGAGAGCACTGTGAACCCCACCGATGCATAATCTGGATTTATAATATTGGTGGGGTTTGAAGGGGCAATGACAGGATTATGGGAATTGTAGTTCACACACTTCCAGAGAGCCCTGTGAATCCCATTGATGATGGATCTGAACTAAACTTAGCACACAGACCCATTGTGACCAACTTAAAATATTGTTGGTTTGAGAGGATGTGTGGCCCTGGATGATGGGAGTTGTAGTTCACCCATTTCCAGAAAGCACTGTGAACCGCCTGACGACATTGATGAAGACAAAAATGCCCTTCGATCCTTTCACTCAGAGATGGAGCATTTGTCTACATCTCAGGCGGAAGCAGCATTTTACTAGGAGTTTGGGGAGAGGGCAACCTGTGAAAATCTAGAGTTTCTGCTTTTTTGCTTTTTTAAGAGTGTTTTCAGGCTTTGGAGCCCCCGGTGGCTCAGTGAGTTAAACTGTAGAGTTGCTGAACTTGCCGACCGAAAGGTCAGCAGTTCAAATGTGGGGAGCAAGATGAGCTCCCACTGTTAGCCCTAGCTTCTGCCAATCTAGCAAACATGCAAATGTGAGTAGATCAATAGGTACCGCCCCCACTGTTAGCCCTAGCTTCTGCCAATCTAACAGTTTGAAAACGTGCAAATGTGAGTAGATCAATAGGTACCGCCCCCACTGTTAGCCCTAGCTTCTGCCAATCTAGCAAACATGCAAATGTGAGTAGATCAATAGGTACCGCCCCCACTGTTAGCCCTAGCTTCTGCCAATCTAGCAGTTTGAAAACGTGCAAATGTGAGTAGATCAATAGGTACCGCCCCCACTGTTAGCCCTAGCTTCTGCCAATCTAACAGTTTGAAAACGTGCAAATGTGAGTAGATCAATAGGTACCGCCCCCACTGTTAGCCCTAGCTTCTGCCAATCTAGCAAACATGCAAATGTGAGTAGATCAATAGGTACCGCCCCCACTGTTAGCCCTAGCTTCTGCCAATCTAACAGTTTGAAAACGTGCAAATGTGAGTAGATCAATAGGTACCGCCCCCACTGTTAGCCCTAGCTTCTGCCAATCTAGCAAACATGCAAATGTGAGTAGATCAATAGGTACCGCCCCCACTGTTAGCCCTAACTTCTGCCAATCTAGCAGTTTAAAAACGTGCAAATGTGAGTAGATCAATAGGTACCGCCCCCACTGTTCGCCCTAGCTTCTGCCAATCTAGCAAACATGCAAATGTGAGTAGATCAATAGGTACCGCCCCCACTGTTAGCCCTAGCTTCTGCCAATCTAGCAGTTTAAAAACGTGCAAATGTGAGTAGATCAATAGGTACTGACTCCATGCAGTCATGCCAGTGGCCGCATGATCTTGGAGGTGTCTATGGACAACGCTGGCTCTTCGACTTAGAAATAGAGATGAGCACCAACCCCCAGAGTTGGACTGGACTTAATGTCAGGGGGAAACCTTTACCTTTACTTTTCTGGCTTTGGAGCTTCACTTTTCGAAAACCCAGGCTCCAAGGTGAGGCCGGGTTAAGCCCTCTTCCCCTGGGGCTGTTGTGTCAACAACAGGATGTTTGAAGTCTAATGGAAGGGTTTACAGCTGCGCTAATCCACCCATCCATTGCCAGAGGAAAGGGGCTTTCCGGTTCCCATCTCCGTTTGTTTGTGTGTCTGTCTGTCTCCACCCAGCCGGGTTTTCTTCCAGATCCTATCTGCCTGTTCTCAGGGGTTCGGTTACCGAAAAGCACTTAACTCTGTGATTTATAGGATGCCGGATCCTGAGGAAAAATCAGAAAATTAACCTAATGCCTATACATATCTCCTGTTAAAAATCCAGTCCAGAGTCTAGAATTTCTTTCCAAGCCTTAAGTGCTTGATTTGTGAGCAATTCTCTGCTGGTTCTCTTTCGTAGACGTTTCCGAGGCAAAGTAAGGCAAGGACTCTCTGATGCTGAAGATGTTGTTGGACTTCATATCCCACCATATTTATTTATTTACTACATTTATATCCTGCTCTTCTCAGAGCGGCTTACAAATCAAATGCACATACAATATATTGTTAGCATAGCACAATATAAGCATTAAATTACTATATATTGTACTATATCATTATCTGGTAATATTATTAGTAATGTTACATTTAATATATAATATATAATTAATATTATTATATTGTATTAGTAGTAGTATAATATTGTATTCTATTATAATATTATTATCAATATTATATCTATATCATACTCTACTGATGGGACCTGGAGTCCAGCAACAACAGGACAGCAATGGCCTGCTATGTGGAACGAAGCAGAGGCTTTGACTCCAGGAAAAGGGATAATTTCATTGGACCTCAAGGGTCTTCTTGTGACTCTTCACCTACTTATCTACCTTTCTTCCTTCATTCTTCCCTTCCTTTCTTCCTCTATATCTTCCTTTTGAATAGCCTTGGCCCCTTTTAAACCTCCGAAGCCGGTTTCCCAAATGAAGTTTATTTATTTATTTATTTACAGTATTTATATTCCGCCCTTCTCACCCCAAAGGGAACTCAGAGCGGATTATAGTGAACACATATATGGCAAATATTCAATGCCAACAGACAAACAACATATATAGACAGACACAGAGGCATTTAACATTTTTTTTCCAGCGTCACGATTCCGGCCACAGGAGGAGCTGTTGCTTCACTGTCCACTAGTGGCTGTACTTCCTCATTCCTTTCCTCGTGTTTTGCTGGCAGTTTTTCTGATGTTGTAAATTAGTTAAATTAGCCTCCCGCATAAAGCGTACCTAAATTTCCCTACTTGACAGATGCAACTGTCTTTCGGGGCTGCATAGGTCAACAGCAAGCCGGGCTATTTTATGGTCGGGGGCTTAACCCGACCCGGGCTTCGAACTCATGACCTCTTGGTCAGTAGTGATTTATTGCAGCTGGTTACTAGCCAGCTGCGCCACAGCCTGGCAAAGGGGCAAAGAGATGAAAGACACAACAGACTTCACAATATTTTGCAAAATAGTGACCTGCGGGCAGCATGAAAAGGAGCAGCTCGGTTGGGGTTTTACAGAATTTCCAAGGAAATTTCACACCTCCCAAAATCCTTTTTCCCAGGCTCTCTTTCCTTTCCTTTCTTCTTTCATCCTCCCATAGTACTTTTGATCAGATGCTTATCAAAACAGTTCAGGAAAGCACAATTTCCCGATGATAGTCATTCAATATATCAATATACCATCTGGGCCTTTTTGAAGCTCATATTTGTTCCAATCGATCAAAATCAAACTATTTATTTATTTATTATTTATGTGTTTGCATTTTGATGTTTCTCTATGTTTTATTGTTTTATCTGGGCTTGGCCCCATGTAAACCGTCCCAAGTCCCTTCGGGGAGGTGGAGGTGGGGTATAAAAATAAAGTATTATTATTATTATTATTATTAATTATTATTCTCCACCTTCCTAATGCCGCAACCCCTTAATACAGTTCCTCATGTTGTGGAACATTAAATTATTTTCATTGCGGCTTCGTAACTGTACTTTTTATTTATTTATTTATTCATTTCCAATATTTATATCCCGCCCTTCTCACCCGAAGGGACTCAGGGCGGCTTACAACACTGACACAATTAGATGCCTATACAAAATCAATCAACAGTACATAAAATCAGTTAAAAAACAATTAAATACAATATAAAATTACAGTATATAAATTTAAAATATATATATGCTCAGATCTGTTCATCTGAAAACCTCGTGCCTTATCCATAAGTCAGTCTGTGTCATCTTTATCGTTTATTCGTTAAAAGCCTGGGCACATAACCATTTTTAGGGCTCTTCTATTTTTTCTACTGTTATGAATCATAATGTAAATGTCTGTTATGCAGGATGGCCCAAATTTGGCACAAATATCCGATACGCCCAAATTTGAATACTGGTGGGGTTGGGAGGGGATTGTTTTTGTCATTTGGGAGTTGTAGTTGCTGGGATTTATAGTTCACCTACATTCAAAGAGTACTCTGAACTCCACCTGCGATGGAATTAAACCAAACTTGGCTCACAGAACTCCCATGACCAACAGGAAATACTGGAAGGGTTTGGTGGGAGTTTGGGAGTTGTAGTTCACCTACATCGAAAGAGTTTGAGGACCCAAACAATGATGGATCTGGACCAAACTTGGCACAAATACTCAATGCGGTCAAATGTGAACACTGCTGGAGTTTGGGGAAAGTAGACCTTGACATTTGGGAGTTGTAGTTGCTGAGAGACAAGATTCAGGGCCTCATTCTCCTTCCCCTCTTTCTGTGGCAGGAGCTGACCCTCGTGGCTGGTCAAGGGGCTTCCGACATGTCCCCTGCCTGTCCCCAGAACCCCCTGGACCTGGAGCATTGCTGTGGGACCTCCATGGAGCGCCAGGAGAGGCAGCTGCGGGGGCTGCAGTTGGTGGCCATGCTCTGCGAGAGCCTCTCCGAGAAGCTCTTTACAGACGTCACACAGGTGAGTCCAGGCCAGAAGGGCCATGCCAATACCTTTTTATCAAACATTGTTTATTCCCATCCCAAAAAATTACGATATATTTATAAACAAGTACAGTCATACATTATCAAACCAAACATAAATAGGCTGCTGTGAGTTTTCCAGGCCATATGTCCATGCTCCAGAAGCATTCTCTGCTGAATTTGTCCACACCTATGGCAGGCGTTCTCAGAGGTTGTGAGGTGTCAGGGAATAGGCAACTACAACTGATTGATGAGCAAGGTCTCACCTCTGCTCACCCGTCAGACCACTCTGCAAACGGCGAAAATGGCACCGACCAAGAACGACAACTTTGTTGCTTTTATCTGCTGAATCCCAGCGGCACTGAAGCTTTATTTACAACAATATTTACGGTGCTAAATTCCAAAGCTGTCAGGACACATGTTGTGTCCTCAAGATCAAACATGGAGATTCACCGTCTCTCAGAGTCCGTTCTCTGTACACAGAAGCACCTCCTCTGAATTCCACAGCCTGTGATGCATCTTCCTGTCAGGTAGCACAAACGGAAGTCTCTGTTCATTTGCCCTTCCAGCAATCAATCAGGGCTTGCTGCAATTAACCTCTTGACTGCTGGAATGCTTGCCGGAACAAAATACATACGCTTTCACAGCAACAATAGATTAAACATTTCACTCCATATCACAAAAACACTAACACGAGGTCTGTTGGAAAGTAGGCAAGTGAGGTTTATATACCTGTGAAATGATGTCCAGGATGGGAGGAAGAACTCTTGTCCATTGGAGGCAAGTGTGAATGTTGCAATTGATCCTCTTGATTACCATTGAATAGCCTTGCAGCTTCAAAGCTTGGTTGCTTCCTGCCTGGGGCAATCCTTTGTTATTGAGGTGATTAGCTGGCCCTGATTCTTTCATGTCTGGAATTCCCCTGTTTTGGACTGTTATTCTTTATTTACTGTCCTTATTTTTAGAGTTTTTTAAATACTGGGAACCAGATTGTGTTCATTTTCATGGCTTTAATGGTGGGAATAAAGGGAGGGAAGAAGGAAGGAAAAATAGAAGGAATGAAGGAAGGGAAGAAGGGAATAAGGAAGGGATGGAGGGAGGGAGGGAGGAAAGATGGGAGGAAGACGAGGGAGAGAAGAAGAAAGGAAAATGGATGGATGGATGGATGGATAGATGGATGGAAGGCAGGAAGGAAGGAAGGAAGGAAGAAAAGGGAGAGAGGGAGGGAGGGAGGGAAGAAGGGAAGATGGATGGATGGAAGGAAGGAAGGAAAACGGGATGGAGGAAAGATGGGAGGGAGGGAAGAAGGAGGGAAAGAAAAGAGGGAGGAAATATGGGAGGAAGAAAAGGGAGAGAAGAAGAAAGAAAAGATGGATGGAAGGAAGGAAGGAAGGAAGGAAGGAAGGAAGGAAGGAAGGAAGGAAGGAAGGAAGGAAGGAAGGAAGGGAAGGAGGGAGGGAGGGAAGAAGGAAGGAAGGAAGGAAGGAAGGAAGGAAGGAAGGAAGGAAGGAAGGAAGGAAGGATGGATGGAAGGAAAAAGGGATGGAGGAAAGATGGGAGGGAGGGAAGAAGGAAGGAAAAGAGAGAGGGAGGAAAGATGGGAGGAAGAAAAGGGAGAGAAGAAAGGAAAGATGGATGGAAGGAAGGGAAGGAGGGAGGGAGGGAAGAAGGAAGGAAAAGAGAGAGGGAGGAAAGATGGGAGGAAGAAAAGGGAGAGAAGAAGAAAGGAAAGATGGATGGAAGGAAGGAAGAAAAGGGAAGGAGGGAGGGAGGGAAGAAGGGAAGATGGAGAGATGGATGGAAGGAAGGAAGGAAGGAAGGAAGGAAGGAAGGAAGGAAGGAAGGAAGGAAGGAAGGAAGGGAAGGAGGGAGGGAGGGAGGGAAGAAGGAAGGAAAAGAGAGAGGGAGGAAAGATGGGAGGAAGAAAAGGGAGAGAAGAAAGGAAAGATGGATGGAAGGAAGGGAAGGAGGGAGGGAGGGAAGAAGGAAGGAAAAGAGAGAGGGAGGAAAGATGGGAGGAAGAAAAGGGAGAGAAGAAGAAAGGAAAGATGGATGGAAGGAAGGAAGAAAAGGGAAGGAGGGAGGGAGGGAAGAAGGGAAGATGGAGAGATGGATGGAAGGAAGGAAGGAAGGAAGGAAGGAAGGAAGGAAGGAAGGAAGGAAGGAAGGGAAGGAGGGAGGGAGGGAGGGAAGAAGGAAGGAAAAGAGAGAGGGAGGAAAGATGGGAGGAAGAAAAGGGAGAGAAGAAAGGAAAGATGGATGGAAGGAAGGGAAGGAGGGAGGGAGGGAAGAAGGAAGGAAAAGAGAGAGGGAGGAAAGATGGGAGGAAGAAAAGGGAGAGAAGAAGAAAGGAAAGATGGATGGAAGGAAGGAAGAAAAGGGAAGGAGGGAGGGAGGGAAGAAGGGAAGATGGAGAGATGGATGGAAGGAAGGAAGGAAGGAAGGAAGGAAGGAAGGAAGGAAGGAAGGGAAGGAGGGAGGGAGGGAGGGAGGGAAGAAGGAAGGAAAAGAGAGAGGGAGGAAAGATGGGAGGAAGAAAAGGGAGAGAAGAAAGGAAAGATGGATGGAAGGAAGGGAAGGAGGGAGGGAGGGAAGAAGGAAGGAAAAGAGAGAGGGAGGAAAGATGGGAGGAAGAAAAGGGAGAGAAGAAGAAAGGAAAGATGGATGGAAGGAAGGAAGAAAAGGGAAGGAGGGAGGGAGGGAAGAAGGGAAGATGGAGAGATGGATGGATGGATGGATGGAAGGAAGGAAGGAAGGAAGGAAGGAAGGAAGGGAGGGAGGGAGGGAGGGAGGGAAGAAGGAAGGAAAAGAGAGAGGGAGGAAAGATGGGAGGAAGAAAAGGGAGAGAAGAAAGGAAAGATGGATGGAAGGAAGGAAGAAAAGGGAAGGAGGGAGGGAGGGAAGAAGGGAAGATGGAGAGATGGATGGAAGGAAGGAAGGAAGGAAGGAAAGAAGGAAGGAAGGAAAGAAGGAAGGAAGATAGGGAGGGAGGAAAGATGGGAGGAAGAAAAGGGAGAGAAGAAGAAAGGAAAGATGGATGGAAGGAAGGAAGAAAAGGGAAGGAGGGAGGGAGGGAGGGAGGGAAGAAGGGAAGATGGAGAGATGGATGGAAGGAAGGAAGGAAGGAAGGAAGGAAGGAAGATAGGGAGGGAGGAAAGATGGGAGGAAGAAAAGGGAGAGAAGAAGAAAGGAAAAATGGATGAAAGGAAGGAAGAAAAGGGTAGGAGGGAGGGAGGGAAGAAGGGAAGATGGATGGATGGATGGAAGGAAGGAAGGAAAGAAGATAGGGAGGGAGGAAAGATGGGAGGAAGAAAAGGAAGAGAAGAAGAAAGGAAAGATGGATGGAAGGAAGGAAGGAAGGAAAGAGGGAGGGAAAAAGGAAGAAACAAACAAAGAAAAGAAGACAGTAAAGATAGAAAAAAGAAAGAAAGACGGGCGGGAGGGAAGATGGAGAGAAGAAAAGGAAGGAAGGAAAGGAAGAGTCAGGGGAGAGAGTGAGTCTGTTTTGGGTGCAAAACTTCCTTGGAGAGAGAGAGCCTCAAGGCACCAAAGTCTCTGCCTGTCTGCATCCGGAGCAGACTTGCTGAGTGCACCAAACCCCATAATCTCTGGGCTGCTTTGTCTCTGGCTCCGATAATTAGGGAGCTCTGAAGCTTGTCAAGGAAGGTACTCATTGTCCAGCTCGGAAACCTGTTGTTTATTTCTGGGAGGTGGCTGCTTATGTTATTAAGTGCTGCTCCTGCCAGGGCCACTCCACCTCTCCCTCGAAGGATCCCCTCCGATGCACCTGGTTGAGTTCATCCTTCCACCAAAGTCCCACTTAAAGGGCCCCTTTCATTCAGAAGAAGGAGCGATGGAGCAAAAGCGAGTGAACAAACAAGAGCACTTTGAATTTGTTTCTGCCAGAGCTGGGACTGCACCTCCCAGAATCTGTAGAAACATTTGGCATTTATCGCAGAGTAGAGTGCAGCATAGCCAGTGCTACACATGAGCTTATGGGAAAGGAACAGGAGAGAAAAGACGCAGAGTGATGCTCTGTCAAGGTTTAAGAAAAGTCAAAATTTTTATTGGGTTGCTGTGAGTTTTTCGGGTTGTATAGCCATGGTCCAGAAGCATTCTCTCCTGATGTTTCACCCACATCTATGGCAGGCATCTTTAGAGATGGTGAGTTCTGTTGGAAACTAGGCAAGTGGGGTTTATATATCTGTGGAATAATGTTCAGATATGCCTTCGACAACACATGAATTTTTTATTGTTTCAAGTCATGCATCTCAGATAAAATACATAGCTTTGGTACAATAATCCTTAAAGCTCCAACATGCTCCTTTCCCAAACAAAGGTGTTATAAAAGCACATGAAAGGGTTCTCGGAAGAAGAAAGGTGAAGTGACCCTTCCATGCAGGCAGGAAACAAAACACCTTGAGTGACATAGATCTATGAAACGAGGGGCCAAACAAGGCATCAGGCATAGACACCACAGGGCTCTCTCTGTCCTTAATGGCTCTAGATACAAGCATTGAGGTTTCTTCTTTTCCAGCGCCTTGGTCTGAAGTAAGTAGCTTTCCTTTTGGCCTTTTGGAAAAGTCAGAGAGGGTCTTGGGTGGGGAGAGAGACCCTTTTAATGCACCCCAGGCCAATTTCCTGCCTGTCCTTGCCATGAAATAGGGCTTACTCCCAATTTCCCAGGATCATCTCAACTGGATCCAGGATTGGCATCAGCTGGATATCAGTTGCCAATTTCTGCCCAAGACTGCCAGCTTTCCCTTGGTTGTCCATTGGAAAAACCATTGACCTTCCCATTTATTAGGGTGCTGCTGCTGGAAGATGTTGGGCAGTGATTCCAAAGGGTTGTTGTATGTTTTCCGGGCTGTATGGCCATGTTCTAGAAGTATTCTCTCCTGGCGTTTCACCCACATCTATGGCAGGCATCCTCAGAAGTTGTGAGGTATGGTATTGTATGTGAGGTTGTGAGGAAGGTTCATATATATCTGTGGAAAGTGATTCCAAAGGGTTGTTGTATGTCTTTCGGGCTGTGTGATTCCAAAGTTTGATTGTATGAGCAAGCCCCTGGTTATAACCCTGTTTGTTCAGTTCCTCGTGTTTACAACTTTATCAGTTCCTCGTGTTTACAACTTCTACAAGGTGCACTTTACCCAGTTCATTATTACAACTTGTCATTTTTAATTTCATGTTTTATTCAGTTTGTTTTTTCTTTGTAGGTTAATGTTTGAATTTTATAATTGTGTAGTTTTTTGTCTATGAATGTATTTTATATTGTTATTGTTTTTATCCTGGGCTTGGCTCATGTAAGCCGCTCCGAGTCCCCTTCGGGCGAGATGGAGGTGGGGTATAAAAATAAACATATTGTTATTATTATTATTTGAGAGCTTGGCAGTCATTCAGCAAATGACACTGTCATCTTGTTTTGCGTCTCTCTTTGTCCAGGTTGTGGAGTTTGTGGCCGCGACTTTGCAAAGGGCCTCCGCAAGCCTTTCCGGCGGCTCCGGGGCCACCTCCGTGGAAGACCAGACGCTCAGCATGGCCATGGGGTTGGTGGCTGCCGTGATGGGGGGCGCAGTACAGGTGAGCCGGGGTCACGAGCTTTGGCCTCAAGGCGGGTTTGCTGCTGTGAAGCCCATGGGGTGAGTGAGGGTGGCCTCGGGGAAATCCCTTCAGCTCCCTTTCTTCGCCAAGACTTTGAGAATCAAGTCTGCGCTTGCCTAAGTGGATCCCAGGCACAACTTTCTTTCTCCCTTCCCTTTCTTCTCGCCCTCCTGCTGGCACCTTGTGCTCCTGAAGTCTAATTTCGCGTTTCTAGAAATACTTTATGGCAGTTTTTGGCTGACAGTGCTTCAGGTTTGAATGCAGAGGGCTCTGAATAAATACATTATTATTATTACAGAGTCTCACTTATCCAAGCTAAACGGGCCAGCAGAACCTTGAATAAGCGAATATGTTGGATAATAAGGAGGGATCAAGGAAAAGCCTATTAAACATCAAATTAGGTTATGATTTTACAAATTAAGCACCAAAACTTCATGTTATACAACAAATTTGACAGAAAAAGTAGTTCAATGCGCAGGAATGTTATGTTGTAATGACTGTATTTACGAATTTAGCACCAAAATATCATGATATATTGAAAACATTGACTACAGAAATGCCTTGGATAATCCAGAACCTTGGATAAGCAAGTCTTGGATAAGTGAGACTCTACTGTATTATTATTATTATTATTATTGTTATTATTATTACTACTATTATTATGGAGCCCCCGGTGGCCAAGGGGATAAAAGCCTAGTGACTTGAAGGTTGGGTTGCTGACCTGAAAGCTGCCAGGTTCGAATCCCACCCGGGGAGAGTGCAGATGAGCTCCCTCTATCAGCTCCAGCTCCATGCGGGGACATGAGAGAAGCCTCCCACAAGGATGATAAAACATCAAAACATCAGGGCGTCCCCTGGGCAACATCCTTGCAGACAGCCAATTCTCTCACTCCAGAAGCAACTCCGGTTGCTCCTGACACGAAAAAAAAAACTATTATTATTACTGTTGTTGTTGTTCTTCTTATTATTATTGTTGTTGGCTTGCTGTGAGTTTTCCAGGCTGTCTGGCTATGTTCCAGAAGCATTCTCTCCTGACCTTTTGCCCACATCTATGGCAGGCATCCTCAGAGGTTGTGAGGTCTGTTGGAAACTCAGCAAGTGGGGTTTATATATCTGTGGAATGTTTAGAATGGGAGAAAGAACTCTTGTCTGTCCGAGGCAAGTGTGAATGTTGCCAAATGACCATCTTGATTAGCATTGAATGGCCTTTCAGCTGTAACACCTGGCTGCTTTCTACCTGGGGGGGGGATCTTTTGTTGGGAGGTGTTAGCTGGCTCTGATTGATTCAGGTCTGGAATTCTCCAGTTTTTCTGAGTTTGTTCTTTATTTACTGTCCTGATTTTAGAGTTTTTTAATACTGGTAACCAGACTGTGTTCATTTTCATGGTTTCCTCCTTTAGAGTCCTTTCAACTCTTGGAATACTATATAGGTTTCCTAAGAGTCCAGTGCAGTCTCCTTCTCTGGAGGCTTTTAAGTAGAGACTGTCGACGGGTGCTTTGATTATGTTTTCTTCCATGGCAGGAGGGGGTTGGACTGGATGGCCCCTGGGGTTCCCTTCCAACTCTATGATTCTGTACCCTGAAGATTTGAGTTCAGAAGGAAAGGGGCTACTCTGTGTTTGTGGGATTTTTTTAATAGACATGCTTATTAACAGCACAAAGTCCAGAATCTTTGAGTAGAGGCTGCATGGCCATCTGTTGGGAAGGCTTTGATGGTGTCTTCCTGCCTAGCAACCCATGCTTATTCCAAGACCCTGCATCCTTCCTCCTTCCAGGCTGATTAGGAAAATCTCCCCAATTCTTTTCCCATCTGCAGTTTGCAACTTTCTGCCCAGGGGCCTGATTTTATCTCCTCCACTTAGATTCTTCTCTCTTCTTTTTTTCGACACACCTATAACGGAAGGAAGCATCCTTCTTCTAATACTTCCTCCCAAAGCCTAGGGGAAAATTCTCAGGAGGAGCCCTAGTTGCCCTCTTGCCTTTCAGACATAGATTGTAGAATTATAATAGTAATAATAATAATAACAGCACCATAGAATCCTAGAGTGCAAAGAGACCCCAAGGGCCATCCAGTACAACACCCTTCTACCAAGCAGGAAAGACACAATCAAAACACTCCCAACAGTCTCTGAATAATAATAATAATAATAATAATAATAATAATAATAATAATAATAATAATAGAACCATAGAATCCTAGCGTGCAGAGAGACCCCAGGGGCCATCCAGTCCAACATCTTTCTGCCAGGCAGGAAAGACACAATCAAAGCACTCCCAACAGTCTCTGCTTAATAATAATAATAATAATAATAATAATAATAATTATTATTATTATTATTATTATTATTATTATTATTATTATCATTATCAAACCATAGAATCCTAGAGTGCAAATAGACCCCAGGGGCATCCAGTCCAACACCTTTCTGCCAGGCAGGAAAGACACAATCAAAACCCTCCCAAAAGTCTCTGACTAATAATAATAATAATAATAATAATAATAATAATAATAATAATACAAAATCCAGCATGTCTATCTTGTTTGCTATGTCATAATAAAATAATAATAATGATAATAGTGATAATAGCGATAATAGTGATAATAATAATAGAACTATAGAATCCTAGAGTGCAAAGAGACCCCAGGGCCCATCCAGTCCAACACCCTTCTGCTAGGCAGGAAAAAAACTATCAAACCCTCTGAACAGATGTCCATCCAATCTATTTTGAATCATAGAATCCTAGCGTTGGAAGGGGCCTCCATAGGCCATCCAAGCCAACCCCTTTCTATCAAGTTGGAATCCACAATCAAAGCCCTCCTGACAGATGGCCATCCAGCCTCTGCTTCGAAACTTCCATTAATTTTTTCCCTGTTGGTTCTCTCCTTTAGCTGAAATCGGCCGACTTTGCTGCCCTGAAGCGCTTGGTGCCCCTCTTGGAGGAGGTCTCCCACCTTCACCCGGAGCCGGTCATCCAGGAACTCGCCGCTGACCTGCGCATCACCATTTGCACCCACGGCGCCTTCTCCGCAGGAACCGTCTCCTCCGCTGCGCAGACCACCCTGGGAAAAAGATGCGCAGAAGCAGAAGCTCATACGAACAGAGAGCCCTCTGAAAAGCCTGAAAGTGACATCGCTGCATCCAGGCTGCTTCCACCACCAAAGGCTACAGAGAATAGATCGGCTTCTCCGAAGACACACCTTGCTGCAAAGTCCATGCCCGAAGCAAGGGACTCTGGTCCTCCAGCCACAGTGGACTTTCAGGAGCTCCTCCTGTCGGCTTATGATCCGGACATCCCGACCCGAGCGGCCACTCTCCGTACGCTTTCCCGCTTGATAGAGCAAAGGGACCCAGAGGCCCTGAAGACTCAAGAGACGCTGCTCAAGGTAGGTGGACTTCCTTGGCGGGGTTAGGGGAGTGTTGTTCCTTTCCATCAAGGATATGCATTTAGCATTGCTGAGGCTGATTGTGTGGCCTTTAGGGGCAAACATTCCTCCTGACCACAGGTCTTAATCTTTCCCTTTCCAGGTTTTCACAGAAAACCTAGAACATGAGGACTCCTTTGTATATCTCTCTGCCATCCAAGGTGAGTGGCTAGATTCCGGCTATTTGTCTCAAGATTTGGGAAAAACAAATAAAAAGTCTGGGGTTGTTGTATGTTTTCCGGGCTGTATGGCCATATTCCAGAAGCATTCTCTCCTGACATTTCGCCCACATCTATGGCAGGCATCCTCAGAAGTTGTGAGGTATGGTATTGTATGTTTGTCCATATCCCACAACCTCTGAGGATGCCTGCCATAGATGTGGGCAAAACGTCAGGAGAGAATGCTTCTGGAACATGGCCATATAGCCTGGAAAACATACAACAACCCTGTGATCCCGGCCATGAAAGCCTTCGACAACACAATAAAAGGTCTTCTCCTTGCAGATGGAGTGTCAATAAACCAAGACAGCGTTTAGCCTTTACTAAGAAATGTGCTTAATCTTTAACAAGATGGGTGAAGTACAGTAGAGTCTCACTTATCCAACACTCGCTTATCCAACATTCTGGATTATCCAACGCATTTTTGTAGTCAATGTTTTCAATATAACGTGATATTTTGGTGCTAATTTTGTAAATACAGTAATTACAACATAACATTACTGCGTATTGAACTACTTTTTCTGTCCAATTTGTTGTATAACATGATGTTTTGGTGCTTAATTTGTAAAATCATAACCTAATTTGGTATTTAATAGGCTTCTCCTTAATCTCTCCTTATTATCCAACATATTCGCTTATCCAACGTTCTGCCGGCCCGTTTATGTTGGATAAGTGAGTCTCTACTGTAGTTGGAAGGGGCCATATTTTCCTGCCCAAGCATTTCATGCTTGGCTTTGCTTCAGTATTATTATGATTAGTAGTATTGTATGTATTTATATTCCTCTTTTTTCTCTCTCAAAGGAGTCTCAAACATTTTTTCTCTCTCAAAGCATGGGTTTTGCCATGCTTTTGTAAGTGAGGGATGCTTCTTCTGATGTGCCAAATGCTGCTCTTGGCACATGGAGCAAGCTTGCAAAAGTTGGGCAATGAGTGAGTCAGACATCAGGGATTGCGAAAATTTATTTATTTATTTGCTACGTTTATATCAAGGAGCCCCTGTGGCAAAGTGCGTTAAAGCACTGAGCTCGAGACCGAAAGGTCCCAGGTTCAAACCCGGGGTGCGGAGTGAGCGCCCGCTGTTAGCTCCAGCTCCTGCCAACCTAGCAGTTCGAAAACATGCCAATGTGAGTAGATCAATAGGTACCGCTCCGGCAGGAAGGTAACGGCGCTTCATGCAGTCATGCCGGCCACATGACCTTGGAGGTGTCTACGGACAACGCCGGCTCTTCGGCTTAGAAATAGAGATGAGCACCAACCCCCAGAGTCAGACATGACTGGACTTAACGTCAGGGGAAACCTTTACCTTTTACCTTACGTTTATATCTCGCCCTTCTCACCCTGTAGGGGACTCAGAGCGGCTTACAAATTATATGTACAATATATTACCTTATTAGCATAGCACAATATTAGTGTTATATATTACTATATTGTACTATACTACTATACTGTAATATTATTAGTGATATTACATGTAATAATAACCAGGAGGTCATGAGTTTGAGGCGGCTCAGAGCCTATGTTTGTTTGTCTTTGTTCTATGTTGAAAGGCATTGAATGTTTGCCTGTATGTGTAATGTGATCCGCCCTGAGTCCCCTTTGGGGTGAGAAGGGCGGAATATAAATGCTGTAAATAAATAAATAAATAAATAAATAATATATTTATTTATTTCCAATATTTCTATCCCGCCCTTCTCACCCAAAGGGACTCAGGGCGGCATACAATTGGCAACAGTTCAATGCCGACACATCATTAAAACAACAACATATAAAAATGTATAATTAATATTATTGTATTATTATTAGTAGTATTATATTGTATTACATTATAATATCAATATTATATGTACAGTATGTACAATATAATATATATTATTGTATATTACATTATATATTATATTATATTGTACATTATAATATTATCGATATATGTATGTACAATATATTATATATTATATTGTATAATATAATATTACATTAAAAAATATATATATATATAGCATAGCAAAATAAGTGCGCTGTCAGCACAACACAAAAAGTCATGGAGAAAATGAAGCGAATGCATTGTCTTCTCCTTAAAAAGTCCCTTTGCTGCCAGTTTGCACCTTGAGTTTCATCAATGGAAACCTCTGCTGTTTCTTGGGCTGAAGGGAAGGCCTTCCATTTCATTGCCCAATGGAGAGTCTCCCTGATCCTTGCAGCACTTTATTTCATCACTTTGTAAGATAGAAATGAGTCATAGACAAGCCTTTCCCTACTCCCCAAAAAGGCAGATTGGAGGCATTGGCAGGTCTCAGCCAGTCTGGGCCTGGGCAGCTTAAATCATAATGCCAGCCAAGGTGCACTGGCAATTTGCTTTCTTGCAGGTGATTCCTGGCACTTTGCACGTATCCCACGTCCACTTTTAAAAACAATAATGATAGTAATAGTAATAGTAGTAGTAATTATAATTATAATTATATGTTCTTTATATCCCGCTTTTCTTCCTAATGGGACCCAAAGCAGCTCACAACATAATACAATACAAATCATAAAATGTAAAAAAAAAAATCACACAAAGCACAACAATGTCCGGAAATAAAACATAAATAAATATTAAGCATTCAAAACATTAAAAACCAATTACAAATATTATGGAAAGCCATCAATTTAATAGAATATTTCGCTCAGACATTGATGATAAACAACAAAATTAAGAGAAGTCTCTACAAAATAATAATAATAATAATAATAATAATAATAATAATAATAATAATAATGAAATCCAGAATATATATCTCATCTGCTGTATCATACAACGTCGTTGTGTCAATAATAATAATAATAATAATAATAGACCTCAAGATTGACCTCAAGATTGAACTTCAAAGACTGTGGCAGAAACCAGTGCAGGTGGTCCCGGTGGTGATCGGCACATTGGGTGCCATGCCAAAAGATCTCAGCTGGCATTTGGAAACAATAGACATTGACAAAATTGCGATCTGTCAACTGCAAAAGGCTACCCTACTGGGATTTGCACGCATCATCCGAAAATACATCACACAGTCCTAGACACTTGGGAAGTGTTCGACTTGTGATTTTGTGATACGAAATCCAGCATGTCTACCTTGTTTGCTGTGTCATACAATATAATAATAATAATAATAATAATAATAATAATAATAATAATAATAATAAATACGAAATCCAGAATATATATCTCATCTGCTGTATCATACTATGTCTTTGTCATAATAATAATAATAATAATAATAATAATAATAATAATAATAATAGACAGATATTAACAGGTTCATGGAGAAATAGAGCTATATAACCAAAGACGCCTAAGAGTTGGATCCCAAAAACCATCCAATACATCATCATCATCATCATCATCATCATCATCATGTATTTATACCCCGCTTTATCTCTGTTAAAGGTGACTCAAAGCGGCTAACAATAAAAACCAATGGAGAAGGAGGAAGAGGAGGATTTCCTCTGCTGAACTTAAGGGCCAATTGGACTTCATAGCTGCAGCCGAAATAATAAGATGCCTTTACATCTGTAGACTAGAGTTCACAGCAGCTACCGTGTTTCCCCGAAAATAAGACAGTGTCTTATATTAATTTTTGCTCCCAAAGATGCACTAGGTCTTATTTTCAGGGGATGTCTTATTTTTCCATGAAGAAGAATTCACATTTATTGTTGAACAAAAAAAATGAACATTTATTATATACTGTACAGTAGTTGTCATCATAAACCAGCATAACCAGATAAACTCTGAGTCTTATCAAGAATTTCTTGTTACTACCAATATTTCCATGTACAACACTTTATGGTACGTACATTTACTGATCCTGCAAGCTCTGATGTTCTGTTCAGTGGGCATGGTCCCAAACAAAAACGTTACTAGGTCTTACTTTCGGGGGAGGCCTTATATTTAGCAATTCAGCAAAACCTCTACTAGGTCTTATTTTTTGGGGATGTCTTATTTTAGGGGAAACAGGGTATCTAGCCAGCGTCCTCCATGGCAGGGGATGTTCAGATTCCACCTGAACATCAGGAAGAACTTCCTCACTGTGAGAAGGGCTGTTCGACAGTGGAACTCTCTCCCCGGGGCCGTGGTGGAGGCTCCTTCCTTGGAGGCTTTTAAGCAGAGGCTGGATGGCCATCTGTCGGGGGTGCTTTGAATGCGATTTCCTGCTTCTTAGCAGGGGGTTGGACTAGATGGCCCATGTGGTCTCTTCCAACTCTACTATTCTATGATTCTATGATTCTAGGGGATGCTGGGAGTGGCAGTCTATTGCAAGGAAGCACACATTTGGAGTGTGCTATTCGAATGTGGTGATCGATGCAGCAAGATAGCAGAGGTGCTTTGTTTGAGGAAGATGGGCTTGCCCAAGGCAATGCCAAGGAAAAGGGGCAGCAGCTGGCACCCCTTTCATGGGGCTGAACTATCCATAAATGCCGACTTTCCCAACCAGTTGTTGCTTTTGATCACGGAGCATCTCCTCTCCCTTACAGATCAAAGCACTCACAGGAGCCAGGCGTAGAACTCAAAGCCTGGGGTCACCACCTGAGGCCATGAAGTGCATCTTTCCTCAAACAGAGCGGCCATTGACACGCTCCAGGAGGCTTTGGCGAGCGTCGAGCCGGAAACGCTTAAGCCATAATTAGCCAGGGATGTAAGCGATAGCCGTGGGGAAGGAAGGAGCAAGGCCTTTGGAGCACAGAAGAACCCATATCTGCAGAAACATCCATGAAATGCCTGCCCTTCTCATGGAGGGACCTTGTCCTATCCTCCACTGACCCTTATGGGCACCTCCTGCCCTTTGGCTTCATGTATTTTGAATGATAGAATCCTAGAGTTGGAAGGGACTCCCAAAGGCCATCCAATCCAACACCCTTTTGCCAGGAAGGAAGGCACAACGAGTGAACCAACCTATCAATTTTAGAATCTTAGGTTAAGGGGATTTTTTTAATGGTATATGTTGTAATTTATTGATTTGTTTTATTTATTTATTTACTTACTTACTTACAGTACAGTAGAATCTCACTTATCCAACGTTCTGGATTATCCAACGCATTTTTGTAGTCAAATGTTTTCAAAACATCGTGATGTTTTGGTGCTAAATTCGTAAATACAGTAATTACTACATAGCATTACTGCGTATTGAACTACTTTTTCTGTCAAATTTGTTGTAAAACATGATGTTTTGGTGCTTAATTTGTAAAATCATAATCTAATTTGATGTTTAATAGGCTTTTCCTTAATTCCTCCTTATTATCCAACATATTCGCTTATCCAACGTTCTGCCAGCCCGTTTATGTTGGATAAGTGAGACTCTACTGTATTTATATTCCGCCCTTCTCACCCCAAAGAAGACTCGGGGCGGATCACATTGCACACATATAAGGCAAACATTCAATGCCATAACATAGAACAGAGACAGAGACAGACACAGGCACGGTCTAGCCTCGAACTCATGACCTCTTGGTCAGATTGATTTGTTGCAGCTGGCTGCTATCCAGCCTGTGCCACAGCCCAGCCTATATATGGTTTATGTAGTGTGTGTGCAATTTCTGCGCAATTTGTGTATTTGGTTTATGATGTTTTTTATTTGAAATTATATGTAATGTAATTTCTATTTTTAACCATTGTACACCGCTTTGAATCCCACCCATGGGAGAAAATCGGCAGAAAAATACATATAATAATAATAATAATAATTAATAATATTTATTAATTTTATTAATTTCCCCTATTTATATCCTGCCTTTCTCTACCCTGAAGGGGACTCAAGGCGGCTTACATATGGCAATTATTCAATGCCTTAAACACATCATCATCATCATCATCATCATCCCAGAGTTCAAATGGACCCCAAGGATCATCTAGTGCCTTCTGTTAGGCGATAACAACAACAACAACAACAATAAATCCCAGAGTTCAAATGGACCCCAAGGGTCATCCAGTGCCTTCTGTTAGGCGGTAATAATAATAATAATAATAATAATAATAATAACAACAACAACAACAACAACAACAACAACAACAACAACAACAACAATAATCCCAAAGTTCATATGGACCCCAAGGGTCATCTAGTGCCTTCTGTTAGGTGGTGGTAATAATAATAATAATAATAATTTAAAAAAAATCTCAGAGTTCAAATGGACCCCAAGCGTCATCCAGTAACTTCTGTTAGGCGGTAATAATAATAATAAAAATAATAATATTAATAACAACAACAACAATAATCCCAGAGTTCAAATGGACCCCAAGCATCATCCAGCGCCTTCTTTTAGGCGGTAATAATAATAATAATAATAATAATAATAATAATAATAATAATAACAACTTTATTTTTATACCCTGCCTCCATCTCCCCAAAGGGACTCCAGGCGGCTAACATGGGGTTAATTACAACAAAACAAGATAAAGTTCATACAAGACACAGGACAAAATCCAGTAAAAATGCTTATACAATCACATAGTGAAAAAAAACATAATAACAATAACATTATAAAGCAGAGTATAAAAACAATACAAAAGGAAAATTAAACAAGGGCAAGCTCGTAAGGCACTATCCGATCCTTCCTGACAGATGGCCATCCAGAGACTGTTTGGGGCTGGTTCAGGCACTTGCATCAGCCCCTTGGAAGTCAGTCCGAACTACAACTTTCTTTTGTGTTCCTCCAGGCATGGCCTTGCTGTCGGACGCCTTCCCAGACCGAGTCCTACCCTGCTTACTGGCCCAGTATGGCAGCCCACAGCCCGGCGCCCCGAAAGCGGCAACAGTGGAGACCAGGATGAAAGTGGGGGAGGCCCTGATGCGGGTCACGCGGAGGCTGGGTGAGTTGGCCATTCATCTGAATCTTCATGATGAACAACACAGGGAGATGGGTCTGCTTAACTTGGAGAAAGACAGGTTGAGTGGTGCTTTGATGGCCACCTTGAAATACACAAAGACGGAGCGAGCTTGTTCCTCCAGAAACCCAGCAGGAAAGGGCAACCACACTCAGCTGATAGGACCAAGGTTGGAATATTTGTGGTTGTTCAGCTCAAGAAATAAAAGGGAGGCAAGGGAGATATTTTCCCTCAAGAAGCCAGACAAGAAGGTTATTGTTCTTCCCGTTCCGTCACACCTGAACGCAGTGACCTTCCGCCCCGGTAGAACGGAGCAACCCCAAGGGACGGAGGAAAAAATACACCAAACGTTTGGGACTTTTTAGAGTTGGGAAAACAAAGGTGAGCCCGGGGAGGTGCATATACAGTCTCTTATGGCATAAAGAAAATGGAAAAGGGAGAACTTTTTAGTTTCATGATACAGTAGAGTCTCATTTATTCAAGCTAAACGGGCCGGCTGGTCACTATAGTGTTATATTGTGTTTTAATTTGTTTTTATATCTGAATGTTATGATGATACTGTTTTTATTTATTTTGGCTTTAACTTGTCACATTTTGTTTCTGTTTTGGGCTTGGCCCCATGTTAGCCGCCCCAAGTCCCTTTAGAAAAATAATAATAATAATAATAATAATAATAATAATAATAATAATTATTATTATTATTATTATTATTATTATTTTATTATTATGACACAGTAAACAAAATAGATATGCTGGATTTCGTATAAAAAAATCACAAGTCGAACACTTCCTAAGTGTCTAGGACTGTGTGAGGTATTTTCGGATGATGCGTGCAGATCCCAGTAGGGTGGCCTTTTGCAGTTGGCAGATCGTAATTTTATCAATGTCTATTGTTTCCAAATGCCGGCTGAGATCTTTTGGCACAGCACCCAGTGTGCCGATCATCTTAAGGTCCTGCTAGTGGCTGAGTTTTTCCTGTTGTTTTTCATCAATGCGACTGTCACCTGGGATGGCAACATCAATGATCCAAACCTTTTTCTTTTCCACAACTGTGATGTCTGGTGTGTTGTCTTCCAGAACTTTGTCAGTCTGGATTCGGAAGTCCCACAGTATCTTTGCGTGCTCATTTTCCAATACTTTTGCAGGTTTGTGATCCCACCAGTTCTTTACTGCTGGGAGGTGGTACTTGAGGCATAAGTTCCAATGAATCATTTGGGCCACATAGTTGTGCCTCTGTTTGTAGTCTGTCTGTGCGATTTTCTTCTTCTTCTTCTTCTTCTTCTTCTTCTTCTTCTTCTTATTATTATTATTATTATTATTATTATTATTATTATGCCACAAGATGTAGTAATGGCTGCCCACTTAAAGATGGGGTCATTGGTGACTAGTGGCCTGGGTGGCTCCATAACCCATCTAGTATTGTCTTCAAAGGTCTTCCTTTCACCTTTGCTTCAAGATGGTTTTGCTCAGGCATCCATCAATCTCTTGGGAAGCGTGGGAAGCGGCTGTCAGTTTTGGACCCGTCCCAATTGCCAGCCTCTCTGTGGAAGACTCAGATGCCCCGCCAAGGACGAGGTCCCAGCCCTCTTTGCAAAGGGCAATGAGGTGCATTGCAATGGGAAAGGGTGACTTCGAGTCAGGGGGAGTGACTCACCTTTTCCCCCAAGGCCTAGGCTTCCATTTGAAAGCATTGACTTGCATTGTCTTGGCTTCACTTCCCTGTAATTGGACCTTCAGAGGGATTTGCCCCTTTGCTTCCTGGCAAACCTACCTGGCAAGGAACCTTTTCCAGGGTTTTGCATGATTCCAGATTCTTGCAAAAGAGCCCCTCCTCCCCTTTTATTTTGCAAAGCATCCTTATAAATTACGGCTGCGGTGCCGGCTGTTTCCTGACTGCTGCAAGACTCAGGCTCTGGGGCTTGTCTGGGCAGGAGGGAGAGGGATGAGTGTCCCGAGGAGATCTCCCTTCCCTTTAACAAAAGCGGAATCCAAAACCCTTTAAGGATGTTTGGCGGGATGAGGAGATGCAGGGAAATTGCAAAAGGGGGGAAATCGTGGTGCACTTACATAAAAATTACAATGATTTTTATATTTGCGCGTGGTTCTGTTATTTGATGTGTTTTATGTTTTGTTAGGAGCCTCCTGTGGCTCAGTGTGTTAAAGCTCTGAGCTGCTGAACTTGCAGATCGAAAGGTCCCAGGTTCAAATCCAGGGAGCGGAGTGAGCACCCGCTGTTAGCTCCAGCTTCTGCCAACCTAGCAGTTCGAAAACATGCTAATGTGAGTAGATCAATAGGTACCGCTCCGGTGGGAAGGTAATGGCGTTCCATGCAGTCATGTCGGCCACATGACCTTGGAGGTGTCTACGGACAACGCCAGCTCTTCGGCTTAGAAATGGAAATGAGCACCAATCCCCAGAGGCAGACACGACTGGACTTAACGTCAGGGGAAACCTTTACCTTTTACCTTATGTTTTGTTATTGCATTTGCTTGGGCTTTTGCCCCATGTAAGCCGCCCCGAGTCCCCTTGGGGAGATGGAGGCGGGGTATAAAAATATTATTATTATTATTATTATTATTATTATTATTATTATTAGCCCCCATACCTCCCGCATCTAGGCAGGGAGGAGAGATGCTGGCCCATCGGCATCCTGGATGGCCATCTGCCAGGAGGGCTTTGATTTGTTGTCGAAGGCTTTCATGGCCAGAATCACTGGGTTGCTGTCAGTTTTCCAGGCTGTATGGCCATGTTCCAGAAGCATTCTCTCCTGATATTTTGCCCACATCTATGTCAGGCATCCTCAGAGGTTGTGAGGTTTGTCGGAAACCAAGCAAGTGAAGTTTATATATCTGTGGAATGACCAGAGTGGCAGAAAGAACTCTTGTCTGTTAGAGGCAAGTGTCAATGTCGCAATGAATCACTCTGATTAGCATTAAAAAGCCTTGCAACTTCAAAACCTGGCTGCTTCTTGCCTGGGGAAATCCTTTGTTGGGAGGTGTTAGCTGGCCCTGATCGTTTCCTCTCTGGAATTCCCCTGTTTTCAGAGTGTTGATCTTTATTTACTGTCCTGATTTTAGAGGGTTTTTTTTTTTAAATACTGGTACCCAGATTTTGTTCGAGTCAGTACGTTCATTTATCTACTACTTGAATGTATTCCCAAACCCTTTTGGGGAGGGTGACTGTGGGCAGGTCCCAACGTGCTTGTAATTGCATTTGAGAGTCTTTTGAGTGCCCCACGGGATGGGGCAGCTGGATCAATGGCTTGTGCTTGATAAAGCATGGGGTTTGGGGCAATCAATCACTTTGGATTGCAATCCAAGGTGACTCTGAGGTTATATCTGCAGCCACTGGCCGCATGATCGGTTTGGGGGCTTGGAAAATGTGACCGATTCTCCTATGATCTATGTGTTCTATGAGGGTGACACTGCTGCTAAATAAGCCCCCGGAGGCAAGAACGGCAGCATCCCGTGGTTTCTATGGGAGTTGGAGGTCCGCGCTGGTGGGAGAGGAAATTTATTACACAAAGCACATTGGAAATGATG
The DNA here is from genome assembly GCF_035594765.1 of Anolis carolinensis. Classification (NCBI taxonomy): domain Eukaryota; kingdom Metazoa; phylum Chordata; class Lepidosauria; order Squamata; family Anolidae; genus Anolis; species Anolis carolinensis. Next base: position 5,106,493 of record NW_026943820.1, read on the forward strand.
CCAAAAGCATGGCAGCTTCTCTCTTTGACCTTGGCTCTTCTCGCCATTCCTTTTTGCCACAATAAAGCAGAGCAGATGCCATTCGTTTTGGATAAGGGTCAGCACTTCTGACCCTTTCCTCTGTGACCCAGGCTCCAATAAAAGGATACTGAGGCCCACAAATCCACCACTGAAAGAGTGCATAAATGCAAAGTAATAATATTATGAAAGTATAACTAAATAATAAAAACGGTTTACTGATGAATGATAATGATGAAGCGCCGTTGTATGCTGTGTGTACGTCCCATTGCAGATCTGTCTCTCTTAGCACATCATGACTCTTTTGTTAATGTGGGATTTGTGTACTGGTAGTGTTTAAATGAAATTTGTGTCTTGGTTTGTATTGCATACTGATTGCATCATCCAGAGTGTACTATAGTCTGGAAAGAGTTAGTTACTGAGAAGCTGTGATGACCTTGATGTGTGGCTGGAACTGAGGAGTGTCCAGACACAAGTGTGTATGCATTACTGATTGCATCAGTTCTGTTCTGCTGTCTGCTGTGAAGTCAAGTCCTGTGTCCATTGTCTGCAAGTCTGTTTGTATTGTACAGTAAAACTTTGTATATAGTTTTACCATTGTCTCTGATGTCTCTTCGTTCTACATTCCTCTGACTCCATCCAACTGCTGCTGCGCTGCTATTACTCTTGACATCTTTGTTATTGTGAACCCTGTCTCCTTTCCCCTTGTTTCTTTATTGCAGGAGACATGGTCTTCCTGCATCGAGAGGACCTGATCCACGCCTTCCTGCGAGGAGCAAAGGACCCCGAAGCCGCCCTCCGAGCCAGCAGCCTCTCCAATCTGGGAGAGCTTTGCCAGATCCTCCGCTTCCAGCTGGGATTGGTAGTCCATGAGGTATTATTTATTTATTTATTTATTTCCATCATTTATATGCCGCCCTTCTCACCCGAAGGGACTCAGGGCGGCTCACAATCTGGCAAATTCGATGCCGGTATACAGTACAAAAATAAACATAGCAATTAAAACAATCAATTTAAAACAATCCAATAAATACATTTAAAACAGTATAATAAAATACTGCCCTTTTTTGTATGGACACGTACACACCTTGTTAGGAATCGTGGGAGTTGAAGTCCAAAACATTCGGAGGGCCAGAGTTGGCCCATGCCTGATATACATGGTATTGACTGATGCCGTGAATTGAGTTATACCCATCTTTCTCCTGGTGTAAGCAGGCAGCTCTCAGTTGGAGTTAAAACTGGAGGCTTGGGCCAGAGGAATGAAGCTGCCGTACGGAGATGTGGGCATCAAGGTTTCCTCTCCGGCCTTTGGCTCAAGGGCCTGCTGTCCGTCTCCCTCCCACGGAAGGCCTATTGTGGGCTTCAAGGCAGGCTTTCCTTCCCCTTTGAATATGTGAGGAGGAGGAGGAGGGCTCTTCATCCATCGACTGCAGCAGGGGCCTGGTGCCAGCTGAGTCAGCAAACACTGCTGCAACGGAGCTGCAGGAGAGGAAGAGATGTGCATGGAAAGGCAATGCCCTTCAGCGCCAGGAAAAGGGTGGCAGAGGGTCTCTTCCCTGCCTTTACTCACTGCCAAGCCTTTAATTGGGGTATCCTGGGAGAAATTCCATGATTCAGATGGGATGTCAGCCTTCCAGGAAAGCCAGGGTGCCTACTGCCTTTGCCTGCCAATTTCTAAAACCAAAGCTGACCCATGTTGCTGCTGATTTTGTCCATTATTCTCCCAAGGAGTTGAGCGGGGGACTTCTGAATGTGTTTCCTATTTGTTCCTTCAATTGATCATAGAACCTTAGAGTCAGAAAAGATCTCAAGGGCCATCTAGTCCAATCCCTCCTGACAGATGGAAGACATGTGTTGTCGAAGGCTTTCATGGCCAGGATCACAGGGTTGTTGTATATTTTCCAGACTTTGCCCCGGTGGCAAAGTGCGTTAAAGCGCTGAGCTGCAGACCGAAAGGTCCCAGGTTCAACCCTGGGAGCGGCGTGAGCGGCCGCTGTTAGCTCCAGCTCCTGCCAACCTAGCAGTTCGAAAACATGCCAATGTGAGTAGATCAATAGGTACTGCTCCGGCGGGAAGGTAACGGCGCTCCATGCAGTCATGCCTATGGCCACATGACCTTGGAGGTGTCTACGGACAACGCCGGCTCTTCAGCTTAGAAATGGAGATGAGCACCAACCCCCAGAGTCAGAAATGACTGGACTTAACGTCAGGGGAAACCTTTACCTTTACTTATGGCCATGTTCCAGAAGTATTCTCTCCTGACGTTTTGCCCACATCTATGGCAGGTATCCTCAGAGGTTGTGAGGTACAGCAGAGTCTCACTTATCCAACACTCGCTTATCCAACGTTCTGGATAATCCAATGCATTTTTGTAATCAATGTTTTCAATATATCATGATATTTTGGTGCTAAATTCGTAAATACAGTAATTACTACATAGCATTATTGCTTATTGAAATACAGTAGTGTCTCACTTATCCAAGTTTCTGGATTATCCAAGCCATTTTTGTAGTCAATGTTTTCAATTTTGGTGCTAAATTTGTAAATACAGTAATTACAACATAACATTACTGTCAAATTTGTTGTAAAACATGATGTTTTGGTGCTTAATTTGTAAAATCATAACCTAATGTAATGTTTAATAGGCTTTTCCTTAATCCCTCCTTATTATCCAAGATATTTGCTTATCCAAGCTTCTGCTGGCCCGTTTAGCTTGGATAAGTGAGACTCACCTGGACTTTTTCTGTCAAATTTGTTATTAAACGTGATGTTTTGGTGCTTAATTTATGAGACTCTACTGTATATGCATTCCAGACATGAGTCAATCAGGGGCAGCTAACGACTCTGAACAAAGGATTCCCACAGGCCTCCTTAGTTTCTCCATATACCTCACAACCTCTGAGGATTCCTGCCATAGATGTGGGCGAAACGTCAGGAGAGTATACTTCTGGAACATGGCCAGACAGCCCGGAAAACATACAACAACCCAGATGGAAGACACAACCCAATCCCTCCTGACAGATGGCCATCCAGTCTCTGCTTAAAACCCTACCTTACCATCAGGATAATTCTTTTTCTCTGCACACAAAAAAGGGGCTTTGTTGAGTCTTGACCAGAAGGAGTGGACTTCCTTGTATTGAAATAATAATACTTTATTCTTGTATCCTGCCACCATCTCCCCGAAGGGACTCGGGGCGGCTCACAACAGGAACATGCCCAGCATAACAACATAACATCATAAAAACGGTGATTTAAAACAGTAGTTAAAACAATACAGCAATAAAATGTGCAAATTAAATAAATACCTTAAAACTCAACATTGATACACATCTATATATATAAAAGGGTAATGAAATTTCGGCCTAGGACAAAACAACAAAACTACACATCCCAGAAACACTAAACTTGGCAGCACAACCCCTCATCCATGCCTTACGTTCATACAACAAAAAGAAAAGAAAAAGTCCTAATTAGAGGGAGAGGAATAATTGTTTTTATCCAATTGCTGCCAGTTAGAAGGCTAAGCTCCGCCCACTTGGTCTCCTAGCAACCCACTCAGCCCAGGGGACAGGCAGAGTTAGGCCTCACTTAGACCTCTTCCACACTGCCTATAAAATACAGATTATCTGATTTTAACTGGATTGTATGGCAGTGTAGGCTCAAGGCCCTTCCACACAGCTATATAACCCATTTATAATGGACTTAATGTCAGGGAAAACTTTTACACTTTACCTTAACTACCACCAATTCCTCAATACTTTATTTCCCATACCACCAGACTTCACCACAGCAACGCGTGGCCGGGCACAGCTAGTATAATAAAAAGTGAATAGTGCAAGCACTCTGAAAGGGTCCATGAGTAAAATCAGGGCAGGAAGGGACGAACTAAGGTTCTAATAAAGTGCTACCGTGTTTCCCCAAAAATAAGACAGTGTCTTATATTAATTTTTGCTCCCAAAGATGCTCTAGGTCTTATTTTCAGGGGATGTCTTATTTTTCCATGAAGAAGAATTCACATTTATTGTTGAACAAAAAATGAACATTTATTATATACTGTACAGTAGTTGTCATCACAAACCAACGTAACCAGACAAACTCTGAATCCTATCAAGAATTTCATGTACAGCTGGTATGTACATTTACCAACCCTGCATGCTCTGGTGTTCTGTTTGGCGGGCATGTTTCCAAACAAAAACTGGTAGGTCTTACTTTCAGGGGAGGCCTTATATTTAGCAATTGAGCAAAACTTCTACTAGGTCTTATTTTTCGGGGATGTCTTATTTTCAGGGAAACAGGGTAGGACATATAGAGTGAGGAGCAATAAGAAGGTACCATATAATTTTCACATCTGGTTCTTTGTTTCACCAAATGCACACACACATTCATTTTGCAGCCATTGTTCCCAAAGCGGTTTCTTTACACCCACCATTTGCAACGTGGACCTCCACGGGGTACGTGAGCCATCTTGGGGCTTTTGATGCCTTCCAGACCTCCACTAACCCAGCCATTAACCCGAGAACCACTGCCAGGGACTTCTTCACCCTCTCCTTGTCTTTGGTGCAGGTGACTTCGTGCTTGACGTCCATCGTGAAGACTGACCGCGAGGCGGAGGTGCGGAGGGCCGCTGTCCACGTGGTGGTGCTTCTGCTTCGAGGGCTCAGCGAGGAGGCTCTGGAGGTGAGGAGGAGGAGGCCTCTTCGTGGTCTTCTCTTATGCCTCCTTCTCTCTATGGCTTATTGTTCTTTAAGTTGAGTCTGATGCTCTGCATCAAGCCGGTGTTCCCACCTGAAGCAAATAGAGACTCTCTAATTGTGGCAGGCATCAGCCACAAAAAATAGATTGGATGCTAGGAATGTGCATGAAAATTTTTCCTTCGTGCTATCGTTTCATTTCAACCGTTCGTCTACACAAAACGGATGGCGACATTTTCGTAGAAAACAAGAGGTGACACAAAAATGAAAACCGCAGTCATTGTGCTTGCTTTCGTTTTCCTTTCGTACTGGCAGAGGGCTGCTTTCCCATTAAATCGGATGTGGACCAATAATAATACAGTAGGTCTCACTTATCCAACACTCGCTTATCCAACGTTCTGGATTATCCAACTCATTTTTGTAGTTTTCTTCTTAAGTTTGATTAGTGTGTAAGTCAGAACAGGTACATTTTTAAGTGTAACTCCAGCCATACACACACGCACACACATATACACATATATATGGCTGGAGTTACACTTTATACAGTAGAGTCTCACTTATCCAATGTTCTGGATTATCCAACACATTTTTGTAGTCAATGTTTTCAATACATCATAATATTTTGGTGCTAAATTCATAAATACAGTAATTTAATACATAGCATTACTGCATATTGAACTACTTTTTCTGTCAAATTTGTTGTATAACCTGATGTTTTGGTGCTTAATTTGTAAAATCATAACCTAATTTGGTGTTTAATAGGCTTTTCATAATGCCTCCTTATTATCCAACATATTTGCTTATCCAACATTCTGCTGGCCCATTTATGTTGGATAAGTGAGACTGTACTGTAATTTTATTTTTATACCCCGCCTCCATCTCCCCCGAAGGGGACTCGTGGCGGCTTACATGGGCCAAGCCCGGATAAAAACAATAACAATATAAAATACAGTAGAGTCTCACTTATCCAAGCTAAACGGGCCGGCAGAAGCTTCGATAAGCGAATATCTTGGATTTTAAGAACGGAATAAGGAAAAGCCTATTAAACATCAAATTAGGTTATGATTTTACAAATTAAGCACCAAAACATCATGTTTTACAACAAATTTGACAGAAAAAGTAGTTCAATACGCAGTAATGTTATGTTGTAATTACTGTATTTACAAATTTAGCACCAAAATATCACGATATATTGAAAACGTTGACTACAAAAATGGCTTGGATTATCCAGAGATTTGGATAAGCGAGGCTTGGATAAGTGAGACTCTACTGTACATCAATAGACAAAACAAACACAATTATAAAATTTAAACATTAACCTATAAAAACAAATAAACTTAATAAAACATGACATTAAAAATGTCGAGGTTGTAATAATAGACTGGGTAAAGTGCACCTTGAAAAGTTGCAAACACGAGATAACTGATAAAGTGCTGCAATGGATATTAATAATAATATTCATATTAATAACGATCGTTACTCTGGGACCCTAAGCCGAGTCTGAGAGAGGTCTGCTTCCCCATGACCACTGATGTGTGCCAATGGGTGTTAATATTATTAATTACAATAGTACTCTGGGGAAGACGGTAGGCTGTTAGGAATTGTTAGGAAGTTTGCCCTAAGGCAAACTTTAACCAAACACCAGATTTGTTTTGGTTTTGTCTTTGAGGCTGAGAGTGTGCGACTCACCCAAATGCATTTCCATGGCTGAGCAGGGTTTCAAACCCTAGTCTCCCCATTGTAGCCCAATGTTGTAATCTCTGGCTCTCTGCCGAGCGATATTGAACTAAACATAATTAAATTGGCCACTACACTTACTGTGATATTGACCATTTAGTCCTTGCATTGCCAGATTTGAGCAGCAAAGGACTGTTTCCCGGTGCAATCTACTGCTGCCTGCACAGGCTGCATCGTAAACATTTACAGGATGCAACGGGAGGCTGCAGGGCTCTTTCAAGTATTTTTCCCGCTGCACTTGGATTCCTCTGTAATTGCATATTGTGGAATCCCAGGATTTGTCGGGTCGGTGAGGACATTGCCGTCCAATAGGAATCCTGGTCCCACCCCATGAAACGTTCCTTTCCGTCCCAAAATTATCAGCATTGCAGTCAGTTTAGAAATCATCTGAGCATTTAGATAGAGAGTTTAGCCATACAAAGCAATGCAAATGGAAGAGTCCTCGGTCCACTTTCTGTATTATGTGGACCGAAGATATATTTCTTTTGTAGAGAGGAAGGACTCCTATTTTTGCTGTCATCACACTGCAAGCTTCATGACACTTTAGGTTATTGGCGCTGTTCTGAGTTCAAATTGTTTTATATACTAGTGGTTTTGTTTTGTGTTGTACTGTGTGTTTGGGCCCGTGGTGGTGCAGCGTATTAAAGCACTGAGCTGCTGAACTTGCAGATCAAAAAGTCGCAGGTTCGAATTCAGGGAACAGAATGAGCGCCCGCTGTTAGCTCCAGCTTCTGCCAACCTAGCAGTTCGAAAACATGCAAATGTGAGATTAATAGCTACTGCTCTGGCGGGAAGGTAACAGTGCTCCATGCAGTCATGCCTATGGCCACATGACTTTGGAGGTGTCTATGGACAACTCCGGCTCTTCAGTTTAGAAATGGAGATGAGCACCAAACCCCTAGAGTCGGACACAACTGGACTTTGTCTATTACTGTGTGTTTATTTTATGTCTTGTTTAAGACACTTTGTGCCATATGTAAGCCGCCCTGAGTCCCTACGGGGAGATGGAGGCAGGGTACAAAATAAAAATAAAGTTATATATCAATCCCAGTACCCCTTAGAATGTAACCACAGCATTATAAGGGATACCAAAGGGCTGTGACTATGTTGCATGAAAGAGACCTTAGAATCCAGACGTGGAGGCAGTACGAGGGCCTTGTATTGTTGTAACTGTAATACGTCCCCCGTATTATTATTGTTGTTGTTGTTGTTCGCCCTCGAGTCACACTCTCTCAGCCTCAGAGGAAGGCTGCAATGACAAGGCAAGCCTGAACAAATCTTGCCAGGAAAGCCCCAGGAACAAACTTTCCCGAGAGCCTTGATGGTAAAAGGTTGTCTTTTATCACCTTTGATTGACGCCCGTTTACAGATCCAAAGAGAGAACCCGGCTGGGAGAAGTCGGATTTAATTTACAATACAAATTAAAGCAAAATGCAGTTCAAAGAGTGGATAACACAAAAGGGGTTTTCAAAGTGAGAATGATTGCCTTAAAACAGAGAAGTGTTGAGAAAACGTTGCCAGGAGATGGCAAGGTTCATCTGAGAGGTTAGAAAAGTTTCTTTGTTGGACCTTCTAAAAAACCACAGGCTTTCCCCAACCTCTGGGTCCTGCTTTGCATTCAGGTTATGACCCAAGTTCCTCTTTGTCTTTCTCAACCGCAGGTCCTCAGGGACGTGGTGCTGGACCTCTACCGCCTGCTGAAGTCCGTGGTGAGGCACGAGGAGGACGGGGCCACGGTTTTGCATGCTCAGTTGGCTTTGGAGGAGCTGGACGGCATCATGAGGCGGCTTCTGTTCCCACCTCAGGCTTTGGAGAAGAAGATCCAGGTCCTCCCATAGTCCAGAAGCCAGTGCTATTCATGAAAGGGGTATGGCGGGACCCCCATGGTTTTCCAAACACCGCCCTGGACCCAACTCTGCTCCTTGCATTGACTGCACTGTCCAGAAACGTAATTTCAACATCAATCCGAGGGTCACCAGAGCTCTGCAGGAGTTTCTTCCTTTCCATTGATGCTCTTAATGTCCTTTCCATCACTAGTGTTTTATTGATTGAAATCACAACATCGAATGCTTCTGTGCTGCAGGGATGCAGCTGCTCCCGAAATCTGCCTGGCCACCCAGTGTCCTCAGATGACCCTCAGGACTTCACCAGGAAAAGCAAGACCTGGGCATAGCAGGGATGGAGACGGCAATGGCTTACAACCGGACCTCTTTCAGTTCCATTCCAGATGGAAACAAGGGCTCGCGAGAAGCAGAAGCCTGGGAAGAGAGTGAGCTCCTCCTGTGTTGTTATAGCTAGGAATCAAGGTGTCGTCGTGCCTTCAAGTTGTTTCCAACATAAGACAATCCTAAACCCAATGCATCCCAGGTGTGTCCAGAAGGGATTTGTATGCTTTCCTCTGAGGCTGTGAGAATGCAACTCCGTTTGGCCGAGTCTTAGGAGTTTGAATCCCAGGCAATGTTCCTCCCCTCCAAATAAACTAAACCAAATGACCAGCCTGATTGTGGGGCAGCCTTCTTGGGAAAAGCAGCCCCCAAATTTGGGTGCAAAACAGATCCGGAAGAGGGACCAAACCCCTCTGCAGAACTTTGGGAGGCAATGGCTGATGCTGCCCAGGTTGCATTAATAATAATAACAACAACAATAACATTATTTTTGTATCCAGCCTCCATCTGTCTAAAGGGACTCGAGGCAGCTTACACAGGGACGAGCCCAAAACAACAGCATAGCTTACATACAAACATTAATTTAAAACAGTAATTTAAAACTGTATAACAATAAAATATCAACAACATAGCATAACAATTACTGTAAAAACCTAACTACTTTAATAATTACAAGAAGGAGATTGGAAGACAACCCCAGGGCCATCCAGTCCATCCAGCAGGGTGGCCTTTTGCAGTTGGCAGATCGTAATTTTGTCAATGTCTATTGTTTCCAAATTCCGGCTGAGATCTTTTGGCACGGCACCCAGTGTGCCAATCACCACCGGGACCACCTGCACTAGTTTCTGCCAGAGTCTTTGAAGTTCAATCTTGAGGTCCTGTTGTTTTTCGCCAATGCGACTGTCACCTGGGATGGCGACATCAATGATCCAAACCTTTTTCTTTTCCACAACTGTGATGTCTGGTGTGTTGTGTTCCAGAACTTTGTCAGTCTGGATTCGGAAGTCCCACAGTATCTTTGCGTCCTCATTTTCCGATATTTTTGCAGGTTTGTGATCCCACCAGTTCTTTGCTGCAGGGAGGTGGTACTTGAGGCATAAGTTCCAATGAATCATTTGGGCCACATAGTTGTGCCTCTGTTTGTAGTCTGTCTGTGCAATTTTCTTACAGCAGCTGAGGATATGATCAATGGTTTCGTCGGTTTCCTTGCACAGTCTGCATTTTGGGTCATCAGCTGATTTTTCGATCTTGGCCTGAATTGCCTTTGTCCTGATGGCTTGCTCCTGGGCTGCAAGGATCAGGCCTTCTGTCTCCTTGTTCAGGGTCCCATTCCTGAGCCAGAGCCAGGTCTTCTTCTTATCAGCTTTTCCTTCAATTTTGTCAAGGAACTTTCCATGCAGTGTTTTGTTGTGCCAGCTGTCAGCTCTAGTTTGTAGTGCGGTTTTCTTGTACTGGTTTTTTGTTTGCTGTGCTTTGAGGAGTTTCTGATTTTTGACTTCAATCAAAGCAGGTTCTTCACTTTGCTTATTATTATTATTATTATTATTATTATTATTATTATTATTATTATTATTATTATGCCAGGGATAGCTCTGCAAAACCTCTGTTTGAGGTTGCTCTTCCTGCATTCCTTTGCAGAGGAAAGGCACCTATCATTATTATTATTATTATTATTATTGTGATGATGATGATTTACTCCTTGCCTGGTTCTCTGCTGAAGCTTTGTCTCTTTTATTTTTGATCCCTTCTTTTCCCCCTTTTGCAATGTTTTGTTGTGCCAGCTGTCAGCTCTAGTTTGTAGTGCGGTTTTCTTGTACTGTTTTTTTTGTCTGCTGTGCTTTGAGGAGTTTCTGATTTTTGACTTCAATCAAAGCAGGTTCTTCACTATTATTATTATTATTATCATTATTATTATGCCAGGGATAGCTCTGCAAAACCGCTGCTTGAGGTTGCTCTTCCTGCATTCCTTTGCAGAGGGAGGGCACCTATCATCATTATCATTATTATTATTATTATTATTATTATTATTATTATTATTATTATTATTATGTTCTGCTTGCCTGGTTCTCCGCTGAAGCTTTGTCTCTTTTATTTTTGATCCCTTCTTTCTTTCCCCCCTTTTGCCCCGCCTGCTCTTCCCTCCCTCCTTCTTTCCCCAACCGGCTGGCGCTTGAATGGAAAGTCTCTTTGGCTGCAATGATTCTGCCTCTGCAAGAACAAGGCGAGGAGGGGCGGGCATCTGGTTCCCACCTTGCCAAGGCATCGCTGCTGCCGCTGCCACCGCTGCTCCCTCTCCCCCCTTTCCTCTCCCCTTCCCCAGTCCCCCCGCCCCAGAGAGAGAGGCCCAAGACCCCCAGCCAGGAGGAGGAGGAGAAGCAAGGGAAAGGTAAGCACAATGGAGCATCCTTCCTTACCTGCAAGGGGATGGTGGGCGGAAAGGTTACCTGGCTGCTCTCCTTGCGGCAGAGAGAGAGCGAGCGAGGCTGGGCACCCCCATGCCAGCACAGCCCCCTTTGTCTGTGGGGAAGGGGCTGCCAACCAGGACTCAGGGCTGCTGTCCCGAGGAAGAGAGGAAGGGGATCGTATTGGTCATTTATACGAGGCCCAATCTGTATTCTCTCATTGAGTCTCATTGACAAATGGCTCTGAATCAGAATCATAGAAGGGACCCTAAAGGCCATCCAGTCTAACCCCCTTCTGCCAGGAAACAAGACACAATCCAAGCCCTCCTGAGAGATGGCCATCCATGCTCTGAATCGGGCACTAAAGGCCATCCAGTCTAACCCCCTTCTGCCAGGAAACAAGACACAATCCAAGCCGTCCTGAGAGATGGCCATCCAGGCTCTGAATCGGGCACTAAAGGCCATCCAGTCTAATCCCCTTACATCAGGAAACAAGACACAATCCAAGCCCTCCTGACAGATGGCCATCCATGCTCTGAATCGAGCACTAAAGGCCATCCAGTCTAACCCCCTTCTGCCAGGAAACAAGACACAATCCAAGCCCTCCTGACAGATGGCCATCCATGCTCTGAATCGAGCACTAAAGGCCATCCAGTCTAATCCCCTTACATCAGGAAACAAGACATAATCCAAGCCCTCCTGACAGATGGCCATCCATGCTCTGAATCGGGCACTAAAGGCCATCCAGTCTAATCCCCTTACATCAGGAAACAAGACACAATCCAAGCCCTCCTGACAGATGGTCATCCAGGCTCTGAATCAGGCACTAAAGGTTATCAAGTCTAACCCCCTTCTGCCAGGAAACAAGACACAATCCAAACCCTCCTGACAGATAGCCATCCAGGCTCTGAAATGGGTCCTAAAGGCCATCCAGTCTAATCCCCTTCCGCCAGGAAAGAAGACACAATCCAAGCCGTCCTGACAGATGGCCATCCAGGCTCAGAATCGGGCCCTAAAAGCCATTCAGTCTAACCCCCTTCCACCAGGAAACAAGACACAATCTAAGCCCTCTTGACAGATGGCCGTCCAGGCTCTGAATCGGGCCCTAAAGGCCATCCAGTCTAATCCCCTTCCACCAGGAAACAAGACACAATCCAAGCCCGCCTGACAGATGGCCATCCAGGCTCTGAATCGGGCCCTAAAGGCCATCCAGTCTAATCCCCTTCTGCCAGGAAACAAGACATGGAGCCTCCGGTGGCTTAGGGGATAAAAGCCTCGTGACTTGAAGGTTGGGTTGCTGATCTGAAAGCTGCCAGGTTCGAATCCCACCCAGGGAGAACGAGGATGAGCTTCCTCTATCAGCTCCAGCTCCATCCAGGGACATGAGAGAAGCCTCCCACAAGGATGGTAAAACATCACAACATCCGGTCGTCCCCTGGGCAACGTCCTTGCAGACGGCCAATTCTCTCACTCCAGAAGCAACTCCGGTTGCTCCTGACACGAAAAAAAGGAAACAAGACACAATCCAAGCCCTCCTGACAGATAGCCATGCAGGCTCTGAATCGGAATCCTAGAAGAGACCCTAAAGGCCATCCAGTCTAACTCCCATCAGGAAACGACACAATCCAAGCCCTCTTGAGAGGTGGCCATCCAGGTTCTGAATCGGAATCATAATCAGAAGGGACCCTAAAGGCCATCCAGTCTAACTTCCGTCAGGAAAGAAGATACAATCCAAGCCCTCCTGAGAGATGGCCATCCAGGCTCTGAATCGGAATTGTAGAGACAAGAGACCCTAAAGGCCATCCAGTCTAACTCCCATCAGGAAAGAAGATACAATCCAAGCCCTCGGGATAGAAAACACAATCCAAATCCTCCCGACAGACGCCCATCCAGTCTTTGCGTAAAGACTTCCAGAGAAGGCAACTCACATATACTCAATGGACATATATATACTCAATTGTCAAACTGCTCTTAGACTCAAGAAGGTCTTTGTAATGTTTAGGACACATCTCTTTTCCTGCCATTTGTACCAGCAGCACGTTGTGAGGTTTGTTGGGAACCAGGCAAGTGGGGTTTATATATCTGTGGAATTAATGTCCAGGGTGGGAGAAAGAACTCTTATATCTATTGGAGGCAAGTGTTAATGTTGCCATTGTCCACCTTGATTCGCACTGAATGGCCTTGCAGCTTCAAAGCCTGGCTGTTTCTTCCCCAAAGCTCTTTAAAGCAGGTATGGGCAAACTTACCAGCTGTTAGGAATTGCGGGAGTTCAAAGCCTGGCTGCTTCCTGCCTGGGGGAATCCTTTGTTAGGTAGTGTTAGCTGGCCCTGATTGTTTCCTGTCTGACAAATTATTCCAATGGGCAGGAAGCAGCTAGGCTTTGTAGCTGAAAAGCCATTCAGTGCTAATCAAAGTGGCCAAGGGCAACTTTGTAGTCCAAAACATATTCAGGGCTGAAGTTTGCCCATGCCTAGCACAGAAGCACTATATAATTTTTTTATTTTATAGGATTTTTTTTAATGGGATAGGATTCATTTACCTCTTCATTTGTACTTTGGGAAGTTGGTCTCCTTCCCGTTCATGGCGTCGGAATTACAATCTCCCGGGAAACCTCTGCCGTCTTTTGGCTATATTTAACTTCTCCGCCTCCTCTTCTTTACACGCTTTACACGCATGAAGTCTGCGTGTGGGCTGGAAGCGGCGGGCAAGTGAGGACAGGATCCCGGGTAGGAGTCGGAAGAAGATGGGGCTCCGAGTGCGGATCCTCTGCTATCGAGTCTCATGTGCCATTGAATTTAATGTGCACCTCAATTTTCAAAACCCATGTTCCAGAAGCATTCTCTCCTGACGTTACGCCCACCTCTATGAGGTTGTGAGGTCTGTTGGAAACTAGGCAAGTGGGGTTGATATATCTCCAGGGCGGGAGAAAGAACTCTTGTCTGCTCGAGGCAAGTGTGAATGTTGCAATTAATCACCTTGATTAGCATTGAATAGCCTTGCAGCTTCAAAGCCTGGCTGCTTCCTCTCCAAAAGCTCTTTATCTACATTAAAAACTTTTGGGTTGCGACTCCCAGAATCCACCAACCCACCCACCCCCGCCATGGGTTATATTTCAGCAGGTGGTTTGTAGCATCGGAAACTCGTTTATTATTGATCACTCCATTGCGCTTGTTCAATGGATGGAGAATGAGTCCGCAGGTGAGCCGGCAAAGGTGAGCCTTACCTGGCCTAGACCCTTACCTGCATCTCCCAACATCCCCAAGATATGGGTTTGGGCAGGAAAAAGGCAGGGTATAAAAATAAAATTATTATTATTATTATTATTAACAAGGCGAGGATAAAGGTTTACCTGTATCAGGTGTGCCTTCCTTTCAATCATCCTTTAGGAAGAGTTTCTAACTTCCCTTTATTCCACTGTATTCATTTTATGCATCCATTCATCAGGGATGAAGTTATGCCCACCTGAATCAGGTGTGCACCTTCATTATTTATTTATTTATTATCATTATTATTAGCGACATTTATATCCCGCCCTATAAATGTGTATTATTATTATTATATTACATTATAATATCATAATCAATATTATATGTATATACAATATATTTTATTATTAACATAGCACAATATAAGCATTATAAATTACTATATTGTACTATAACTGTATTGTAATATTATTAGTAATATTACATGTAATATAAATATACAATGACAATAGTGTATTATTATTATTCTATTGTATTACATTATAACAGGATTATCAATATTATATGCATATATAATATATTATTAGTATATGCTAATAGGGGTATTATATACAGTAGAGTCTCACTTATCCAAGCTAAACGGGCCGGCAGAAGCTTGGATGAGCGAATGTCTTGGATAATAAGGAGAGATTAAGGAAAAGCCTATTAAACATCAAATTTGGTTATGATTTTACAAAATAAGCACCAAAACATCATGTTATACAACAAATTTGACAAAAAAGTAGTTCAATACACAGTAATGCTATGTAGTAATTACTGTATTTATGAATTTAGCACCAAAATATCACGATGTATTGAAAACATTGACTACGAAAATGCGTTGGATAATCCAGAGACTTGGATAAGCGAGGCTTGGATAAGTGGGACTCTACTGTATAAGCATTATAAATTACTATATTATACTATAACACTATATTGTAATATTATTAGCAATATTACATCTATATATATAAAAGAGTGATGGCATCACGGCGACCCACAAAACAACAAAACTACAGGCCCCCCAACCTCGAAATTTGACAACACAACCCATTATCCACGCCTCTAGGTTGATACAACAAAAAGAAAAGAAAAATAAAGTCCTAATTAGAGAGAGAGGAAGAATTGTTTTTATCCAATTGCTGCCAGTTAGAAGGCTAAGCTCCTCCAACTTGGTCTCCTAGCAACCCAATAAAAAAAATAAAAAACACTAAAAATATGATACAATAAAAATACTATAATAACAGAAAATAACTAAAATAATACAAGAAAATAATAAAATATAATAAATAAAAATATAACTTACAATAAAATTAATTTAAAAAATGCAAATAACGTCAAATAAAAATTACACAACAATTTTTAACCAATACCACCACCACTTTGCCACAGCCGGGCACAGCTAGTGTAATATAAATATACAATGACAATAGTGTATTATTATATTGTATTACATTATAATATTATCAATATTATATGCATATACATTATATTATTAACATAGCACAACATAAGCATTATACAGTATATTACTATATTGTACTATAACATTATATCATAATATTGTTAGTAATATTACATGTAATATATACAGTCACAATACTGTATTATTATATTATATTTCATTATAATATTATCAATATTATATCTATATATATAAAAGAGTGATGGCATCACGGCGACCCACAAAACAACAAAACTACAGGCCCCCCAACCTCGAAATTTGACGACACAACCCATCATCCACGGCTCCAGGTTGATACAACAAAAAGAAAAGAAAAATAAAGTCCTAATTAGAGAGAGAGGAATAATTGCTTTTATCCAATTGCTGCCAGTTAGAAGGCTAAGCTCCTCCAACTTGGTCTCCTAGCAACCCAATAAAAAATAATAAAAAACACGAAAAAAATAATTAAAAACACTAAAAAAATTAATACAATAAAATACTATAATAACAGAAAATAACTAAAAATAATACAAGAAAATAATAAAATATAATAAATAAAAAGATAACTTACAATAAAATTAATTTAAAAAATACAAATAACGTCAAATAAAAATGACACAACAATTTTTAACCAATACCACCACCACTTTGCCACAGCAACGCGTGGCTGGGCACAGCTAGTGCATATATATTATATTATTAGTATATGATAATATGAGTATTATATATTATGATATTGTTATTATGAGGCCTTATTCACCCAATTCCTTTCCTTGCACCCCAATATTGGCTCCCACCTACCTTTTGTTTGTTTGTTTCTTTAAAATGGGGCTTTACCTGCCAAGGTTCTCTCCCATCATTGCCTCCTTCTTGGAGAACTTTCCAAGGGGAGGGGGAGACCTTGAAGGTGTTGGGGGGGGGGGGGCACTTGGCTCCTCCCCTTTTCAGGTGGCCACGCCTCTTTACCCTCCCTTTTGCTTAAAAGAGATTTGCTTCCACGCCAAGGGAGCCACGCCACGGTGAGTGGGCCTCTTTTCTTTGGGAGGGTCTCAAGGCTTTGGGGAAACATCTTTTGGGGGTCTACATGGTCCTAAGCCCTAAATGACACTCTTTCTGGAAACAGAAAGGCCATGAGGACCAGAAACTTGGAATAATTTGGATGGAAACTGCCTAGTAGAAATTCATCCCATTTGAGCTGCCTTTGACGCAGTGCTATGGGATGCTGGGAGTTGTAGTTTGGAAAGGCCTTTCACCTTCTTCTGTCCTTCCTCCCAACCAAACTACAACTCCCAGGGATCCCTGGCAATTAAAGAGGGATCAAACTGCATTAATTCTGCGGTGTGGATGCGGCCTTAACCCAGTTTTTGGAAACTGCCTCGCAAATCGTTAGAAAAAGGATGTGAATATGATGATATTTACATTGCTAAAATATACATACATACACAAACACACACATATATATACACACACATACTAAATGTGAAATGGATGCATTGGGGAGTTTTGATGGATTTATTGATAGTATAAACGACATTAGAAAATGACCAACTTCACAAATGGGATGGTACTTATATTGATGAAATATGTATTTATATGAAAATGCAAATGGTATAACTACTGTACATACACAAACACACACATATATATACACACACATACTAAATGTGAAATGGATGCATTGGGGAGTTTTGATGGATTTATTGATAGTATAAACGACATTAGAAAATGACCAACTTTACAAATGGGATGGTACTTATATTGATGAAATATGTATTTATATGAAAATGCAAATGGTATAACTATATATATATATATATATATATTCCCAAAATGCAAATGATATATTGATACATCTAAATGAAAATGTAAATTGTATGATATATATATATATATATATATATATATATATATAAAACTAGCTGTGCCCAGCCACGCGTTGCTGTGGCAAAGTGGTGGTGGTATTGGTTAAAAATTGTTGTGTCATTTTTATTTGACGTTATTTGCAATTATTTATTAATTTTATTGCAAGTTATATTTTTATTTATTATATTTTATTATTTTCTTGTATTATATTTAGTTATTTTCTGTTATAGTATTTTATTGTATTAATTTTTAGTGTTTTTTATTATTTTTTATTGGGTTGCTAGGAGACCAAGTTGGAGGAGCTTAGCCTTCTAACTGGCAGCAATTGGATAAAAGCAATTATTCCTCTCCCTCTAATTAGGACTTTATTTTTCTTTTCTTTTTGTTGTATCAACCTAGAGCTGTGGATGATGGGTTGTGTTGTCAAATTTCGAGGTTGGGGGGCCTGTAGTTTTGTTGTTTTGTGGGTCGCCGTGATGCCATCACTCTTTTATATATATAGATACAGTAGAGTCTCACTTATCCAAGCTAAACGGGCCGGCAGAAGCTTGGATAAGCGAATAACTTGGATAATAAGGAGGGATTAAGGAAAAGCCTATCAAACATCAAATTAGGTTATGATTTTACAAATTAAGCACCAAAACTTCATGTTATTCAACAAATTTGACAGAAAAAGTAGTTCAATACGCAGTAATGTTATGTTGTAATTACTGTATTTACGAATTTAGCACCAAAATATCACGATATATTGAAAACATTGACTACAAAAATGGCTTGGATTATCCAGAGGCTTGGATAAGCGAGGCTTGGATTAGTGAGATTCTACTGTATATGCAAATAATATAGCAACACGCATATATGGAAATGGTACAACACACTCACACACACACATATATATGTAAATTGTATGATTGCATATCTCTGCAAATGGTGTAATGATAAGGTTGATGTGGGTTTTCCAGGCTGTATGGCCATGTTCCAGAAGCATTTTCTCCTGACGTTTCACCCACTTCTATGGTAAGCATCCTCAGAGGCTGTGAGGTCTGTTGGAAAAACTAAGCAAAGAAGGTTTATATATCTGCAAAGGTTTATATATCTGTTGGAGGCGAGTCTGACTGTTGCAAGTAATCACCTGGATTAGCATTGAAAAGCCATACAGCTTCAAGGCCTGGCTGATTCCTGCCTGGAGGAATCTTTTGTTGGGAGGTGTTAGCTGGCCTTGATTGTGTAATGATACTTATCCTGCTTTAGAAAGGGAGGAGAGACTGCTGGGTTGGTGGGTGTGTCCCTCGCTCCTCACTCTCAAAGGCTGGGTTGCCATCTGTTGGGGGTGTTTTGATTGTGCTTTTCCTACATAGCAGATTGGGGTTGGACTGGATGGCCCCTGAGGTGGTTATTATTATTATTATTATTATTATTATTGTATGACACAGCAAACAAGATAGATATGCTGGATTTCGTATCACAAAATCACAAGTCGAACACTTCCTAAGTGT
Organism: Anolis carolinensis; assembly: GCF_035594765.1. NCBI lineage: Eukaryota > Metazoa > Chordata > Lepidosauria > Squamata > Anolidae > Anolis > Anolis carolinensis. The sequence goes on from NW_026943820.1 coordinate 5,125,554, forward strand.
CTAGGACTGTGTCATGTATTTTCGGATGATGCTGCAGATCCCAGTCGGGTGGCCTTTTGCAGTTGGCAGATCGTAATTTTGTCAATGTCTATTGTTTCCAAATGCCGGCTGAGATCTTTTGGCACGGCACCCAATGTGCCGATCACCGCCGGGACCACCTGCACTGGTTTCTGCCATAGTCTTTGAAGTTCAATCTTGAGGTCCTGATAGCGGCTGAGTTTTCCCTGTTGTTTTTCGTCAATTTGACGGTCACCTGGGAGGGCGACATCAATGATCCAAACCTTTTTCTTTTCCACAACTGTGATGTCTGGTGTGTTGTGTTCCAGAACTTTGTCAGTCTGGATTCAGAAGTCCCACAGTATCTTTGCGTGCTCATTTTCCACAACCTTTGCAGGTTTGTGATCCCACCAGTTCTTTGCTGCTGGGAGGTGGTACTTGAGGCATAAGTTCCAATGGATCATTTGGGCCACATAGTTGTGCCTCTGTTTGTAGTCTGTCTGTGCGATTTTCGTACAGCAGCTGAGGATATGATCAATGGTTTCGTTGGTTTCCTTGCACAGTCTGCATTTTGGGTCATCAGCTGATTTTTCAATCTTGGCCTGAATTGCCTTTGTTCCGATGTCTTGCTCCTGGGCTGCAAGGATCAGGCCTTCTCTCTCCTTCTTCAGGGTCCCATTTGTGAGCCAGAGCCAGGTCTTCTCCTTATCAGCTTTTCCTTCAATTTTGTCAAGGAACTTTCCATGCAGTGTTTTGTTGTGCCAGCTGTCAGCTCTAGTTTGTAGTACGGTTTTCTTGTACTGATTCTTTGTCTGCTGTGCTTTGAGGAGTTTCTGATTTTTGACTTCAATCAAAGCAGGTTCTTCACTTTGCTTTACATATTCTGCCAGGGCATGTATTATTATTATTATTATTATTATTATTATTATTATTATTATTATTATTATTATTACTACTACTACTACTACTACAGTGGCCATTTGTTGGGGGTGCTGTGATTGTGGCTTTCCTTCCTGGCAGACTGGGGTTGGACTAGATGACCGATGGGCTCCCTGTGACTCTCCCGTTCTTCCTCCCTTTGCAGATGCCCTGGAGCCTCTCCTTGGTGCTGCGTGTTCTGGGGACCGGCCTCTTTGCGCTGGCGGTGCTGGGGGCCATCCTGGCGGCCTACGTGACAGGCTACCAGTTCATCCACACGGAGCAGCACTTCCTCTCCTTCGGCCTCTATGGGGCCATCCTGGGCCTGCACCTGGGCGCCCAGAGCCTCTTTGCCTTCCTGGAGCACCGCCGCATGCGCCGCGAGCCCACCCGGCCCCTCAAGCTGCCCGGCCCCCGCGTGGCCCTCTGCATCGCCGCCTTCCAGGAGGACCCCGACTACCTGCGCCAGTGCCTGCGCTCCGTGCGCCGCATCTCCTTCCCGGGCCTCAGGGTGGTCCTGGTGGTGGACGGCAACAGCCGCGAGGACGCCTACATGCTGGACATCTTCCGGGAGGTCCTGGGCGCCGACGGCAGCGGAGGGAGCAGCGGCTTCTACATCTGGAGAAGCAACTTCCACACCGACGGAGACGGGGAGACCGAGGCGGGGCGGCGCAAGGCCGAGAGCCACATCCAGCGCCTGGTCCGGATCCACAGCTACTGCTGCATCATGCAGAAGTGGGGCGGCAAGCGGGAGGTCATGTACACCGCCTTCCGGGCCCTCGGGGACTCCGTCGACTACGTCCAGGTGGGAACACAGACGCCGGGGATGTAATGTGGCACCACTTTTACTGCAGTAGCTCAGTGCTACAGGGTTGTGGTGGTAAACGTTGTGTAAATTGAGGCCCCACAGTATACAGTATATTTATTTAAGGCTGCATCTATACAGGCAGTCCCCAAGTTATGAACAAGATAGGTTTGGTAGGTTTCTTCTTAAGTTTGATTGGTGTGTAAGTCAGAACAGGTACATTTTTAAGTGTAACTCCAGCCATACACACACGCACACACATATACACATATATATGGCTGGAGTTACGCTTTATACAGTAGAGTCTCACTTATCCAACGTTCTGGATTATCCAACGCATTTTTGTAGTCTACATTTTCAATACGTCGTGATATTTTGGTGCTAAATTTGTAAATACAGTAATTACAACATAACATTACTGCGTATTGAACTACTTTTTCTGTTAAATTTGTTGTTAAACATGATGTTTTGCTGCTTAATTTGTAAACTCATAACGTAATTTGATGTGTAATAGGCTTTTCCTTAATCCCTCCTTATTATCCAACGTATTTGCTTATCCAATGTTCTGCCGGCCCGTTTATGTTGGATAAGTGAGACTCTACTGTATATGCAATGTCTTTCATACAGATCAAGTAGACAGAACATATTGCAAAGAACAAAAATAACTTTCTGGCCTTGCATCACACAATTTAGTGCAAGTATTAAGACACAAATAGTTTTCAGTTCATCAAGTGTGTGTGAGTGTATAGTAGAGTCTCACTTATCCAACAAACGGGCCAGCAGAACATTGGATAAGCGAATATGTTGGATAATAAGGAGGGATTAAGGAAAAGTCTGTTAAACATCAAATTAGGTTATGATTCTACAAATTAAGCACCAAAACATGTTATACAACAAATTTGGCAGAAAAAGTAGTTCAATATGCAGTAATGCTATGTAGTAATTACTTTATTTACAAATTTAGCACCAAAATATCACGATGTATTGAAAACACTGACTACAAAAATCCCTTGGATAATCCAGAACCTTGGATAAGTGAGACTCTACTGTACTAGCTGTGCCCGGCCACGTGTTGCTGCAGCATAGTCCTAAGTGGGGTTTTCTTCATGGCATTTAAGGTGGCCTAGAAAGGATTCCCCTAGATATAAAGCAGCCAGGCTCTGAAGTTGCAAGGCTATTCGATGGTATTCAATTGGCCAACAATGGAGTTCCTTAGATATGAAGCAGCCAGGCTTTGAAGCTGCAAGGTCACTCCTTTGAAAGTGATGAGTATTATGACCAAATCTGGTGTGATTTGGCCCAGTGGTTTTGTTGTTAACTCAGTCCTAATTATGCGCATTACATTTTTATATATAGAGATGTACAGTATATGCATATGGCTGAAGTTACAGTTTTAAAAATGCCTGTTCCAACTTACCACACAATTTAAATTTATGCATGCTTTGGATAACATTAGGAAGGGTTAACACTCGTGTACCTTTCCCTTGCTTATATACATTTAAGGTTGCATCTATGCTGTGTGATATGAGCCTTAACTACCAGGACTCAATGCTATGGGATCCTGGGAGCTGTAGTCGGGTAGGATATTTAGGCTGTGTCTATACTGGAGAATCAATGTGGTTTGACACCACTTGAACTGCCATGGCTCACAGACTCGATTTTGTGCATAGAATGATACTATATGCACATACATATATATTTGGAACATGGTTTCCAAAGGTGAATTCTCTGCCCCCTGCTGCTGGGCACAACAATTGACAGGCAGGTCTTCCTCCCGTTCAGGTGAGAACTCTTTTCCTGCTATTTTAATCTATGGCTCCATTGAGTCCCAGTCTCCGTAGCAGCAGAAAAACAAGCTTCGCAGCAAGACCTCCTTTCAAATATTTATATATGGCTCTCTCAGCCTTCTCTTCTCCAAGCTAAAACACATTCACATCAAGATTCTGTTTTCCAGTCAGGTGTTCTTTAAGCACTTGGATTGTAGTCTTCAGGATCTTAAGAACACAATTTTTTTTTTTGGGGGGGGGGGGAAGTCATCAGTGGAAACATCATGTTGTCATCATAATCATTACTAATTGGCCATCGTTTTTGTTGTATAGCCATGATATTATTCTTCAATTGTGTATTTTTAAACGTTTGAACTTTGGCTTCTTTCTGACTGTTGCCCTTTAGATTTCTTTGTTTTTTGTGGGTCTCCTCTCTGCTGATCTGGCTCTATCTTTCATATGTATGGATGGATACGTATATGTGTACATATGTGGCGCAGCGGGTTAAACCGCTGAGCTGTTGAACTTGCTGAACGAAAGGTTGGCGGTTTGAATCCATGGAGCGGAATGAGCTCCAGCTGTTAGCCTCAGCTTTTGCCAACCTAGCAGATCGAAAACATGCAAATGTGAGTAGATCAATAGGTACCGCTCTGGCGGGAAGGTAACGGCGCTCCATGCAGTCATGCCAGTGGCCACATGAGCTTGGAGGTGTCTACGGACAACACCGGCTCTTCGGCTTAGAAATAGAGATGAGCACCAAACCCCTGAGTCGGACACGACTGCACTTAATGTCAGGGGAAAACCTTTACCTTTACCCTGTGTGTATATATATATGAACATCTATATCTCTTTCTATATATTTGGCAGGTGTGTGACTCTGACACCGTTCTGGACCCGGCTTGCACGGTGGAGATGCTGCGCATCATGGAGGAGGACCCCCGTGTTGGCGGCGTCGGCGGAGATGTCCAGGTGAGGGTCTACACGGTCCTTTAAACAGTTTCCAAGGGCTGCTCCACAATGTCTTCCTGCATAAGGAGGTTGGACTAGATGGCCCTTGGGAGCCCTTTTCGGCTCTGGGATTCAGTCTTTCCATCTGCTATAATTCCGTAATGTGAGAGAAGCCCCAACAGGTTTGATCTGGCATAGAAGCTTCCTTGGATGGCTGCCCGCCTTGTCAGAGCTGGCAGACGTAGTTCCCGCTGGGAGAGAGATATTTATATACCTGCTGAAGTGGGTGCAGGAGCGTGGCCAAGAATGGGGAGGCAAAAGGTGTCCGCAGGTGGGGATTGCAATGGTTGGCGGTGATCCCAGCAGGGTATTATTATTCCTATTACGATATTATTATTATTTTATGACACAGCAAACTAGATAGATATGCTGGATTTCGTATCACAAAATCACAAATCGAACACTTCCCAAGTGTCTAGGACTGTGTGATGTATTTTCAGATGATGCGCAGAGATCCTAGTCGGGTGGCCTTTTGCAGTTGGCAGATCGTAATTTTGTCAATGTCTATTGTTTCCAAATGCCAGCTGAGATCTTTTGGCACGGCACCCAATATGCCCATCACCACTGGGACCATTCTAAAAATAATAATAATAGTAATTATTATTATTACCACATTTCTTCAATGGTAAGAGGCGATTGATTGTGAGGCGAACCCTAATGTCAGTACCACCATCACCAATTAGATGTACAATGATTTTTAGAGATGAGCCTCCAGTGGATCAGTGTGTTAAAGCGCTGAGCTGCTGAACTTGCAGACCAAAAGGTCCCAGGTTCAAATCCCGGGAGCGGAATGAGCGCCCGCTGTTAGCCCCAGCTCCTGCCAACCTAGCAGTTCGAAAACATGCAAATGTGAGTAGATCAATAGGTACCGCTCTGGCGGGAAGGTAACGGCGCTCCATGCAGTCATGCCAGTGGCCACATGACCTTGGAGGTGTCTACGGACAACGCTGGCTCTTCAGCTTAGAAATGGAGATGAGCACCAACCCCCAGAGTCAGACATGACTGGACTTAACATCAGGGGAAAACCTTTACCTTTTTATTTATTATATGGGAAAAAGTGTGTGTTGTAATGGAAGAAATGCAGTATTGCCATCTCTTAGGTGCCAATGGGATGCTGATCCTTTCTTTCTCTGTTTCCATCCCAACATTGTCGTCCTCCTGCTCTTTGCAGATCCTGAACAAGTACGACTCGTGGCTGTCCTTCCTGAGCAGCGTGCGCTACTGGGTGGCCTTCAACGTAGAGCGGGCCTGCCAGTCCTACTTCGGCTGCGTCCAGTGCATCAGTGGCCCGCTGGGCATGTATCGCAACGCCTTGCTGCAGCGCTTCCTGGAGGACTGGTACCAGCAGAGCTTCCTGGGCAGCCGCTGCAGCTTCGGGGACGACCGGCACCTGACCAACCGGGTGCTGAGCCTGGGCTTCCGGACCAAGTACACGGCCCGCTCTCGGTGCCTGACGGAGACGCCCACCCGGTACCTGCGCTGGCTGAACCAGCAGACGCGCTGGAGCAAGTCCTACTTCCGGGAGTGGCTCTACAGCGCCCTCTGGTTCCACAAGCACCACCTCTGGATGACCTACGAGTCGGTGGTGACCGGCTTCTTCCCCTTCTTTCTGGTGGCCACCGTGGTCCGGCTCTTCTACCGCGGCCGCCTATGGAACATCCTGCTCTTCCTGCTGACCGTCCAGCTGGTGGGCATCCTCAAGGCCGCCTACGCCTGCCTCCTACGCGGCAGCGCCGAGATGCTCTTCATGTCCCTCTACTCTCTGCTCTACATGTCCAGCCTCCTCCCGGCCAAGCTCTTCGCCATTGCCACCATCACCAAGTCCGGCTGGGGCACCTCCGGCCGCCGGACCCTGGCAGTCAACTTCATGGGCCTGGTGCCCGTCTCGCTCTGGGCAGCCGTGCTGCTGGGGGGTCTGGCCTACACCGCCTGCAGCCAGGACCTCTTCTCTGACACCGAGCTGGTCTTCCTAGTCTCTGGCGCCGTTCTCTACGCCTGCTACTGGGTGGCCCTCCTCGCCCTCTACCTGGCCGTCGTAGCCCGGCGCTGCGGCACCAAGACCCAGGAGGCGTGCGTCCTGGCCTTCGCAGAGGTCTGAGCCTCAGGGTGGGAGGGGAGGTGTTGCAGGGAGGGGGGAGGGGGTGTGCAATAAGGGGGAGGGTCCAGCAGCCCTGCTTCCAGTGGCCTTGACTCTGTGCCGAAGAAAGCCAGCCTCAGAAGGAAGCCGGAAGGTCAAGAAGGAAGCTGGGATTCCCATCTTGATGGGGGAATGGCTTGGGGCCACCTTCTTTGCTTTAAGGACATCTAGCCCCCTAAATAGATTACAATCTCAAGAAGGAAGACGGATTCCCATCTTGGAAGCTCTTACGACTTTAACAAAAGGCATCCAACCCCCAAATCCACCTTGGAAGGTCAAGAAGGAAGCCAGGATTCCCATCTTGGAAGCTCTTGGGTCTTTGACAAAAGGTATCCAGCCCCAAAAGCCACCTTGGAAGGACAAGAAGGAAGCCAGGATTCCCATCTTGGAGGCTCTTGGTATCCAGCCCCAAAAGCCATCTTGGAAGGTCAAGAAGGAAGCCGGGATTCCCATCTTGGAAGCTCTTGGGACTTTGACAAAAGGTATCCAGCCCCAAAAGCCACCTTGGAAGGACAAAAAGGAAGCCAGGATTCCCATCTTGGAGGCTCTTGGTATCCAGCCCCAAAAGCCATCTTGGAAGGTCAAGAAGGAAGCCGGGATTCCCATCTTGGAAGCTCTTGGGACTTTGATAGCTCATCCAGCCCCATAAGGAAACGGAAAGGTCAGGGAAGGAAGGCGGGATTCCCATCTCTGGTGCTGCTGGGATGCTTTTTGGTGCTGCTCCTGTAGAAGCCCACCGACTCCAGGAAAAGCTTCCACTGCCATCGGATCTGTCTTTGACCGGCACCATTCTGCTCAGAGGACACTGCCGTACACAGCAGGGCGGCAAGGGGCAAAGAGGACCTTCTGTTCAGGGTATAATCAAAACGGAAGCCGGGGTGGGTGGGTCGGGGTCCTACCGGGAGCAATAAGCCCTTTTGCGGGGACCGACCGAAGAAGAAGCGTCGCTGTTAGCTTTGGACTCTCCTTGCGGAGCTCTTCAAGGAGCCTTTAAGTGTTTATTCCTTTTCTGACAAGCAAATGGGGGTCCAATTGGGACCACTATGATGTGCCAGTGGGGTGACAATGGGAGATTGGTTCCTTGCCTTTGGCTGACTTGAGAAGGGAAGCTGCAGGAGGGGAAAATCCTCCTTTTGTTGTTTTTTGGGGAGGGCAGACAGCATGGTGAAAATGTCTCCCATGCTGCTTTAGAGGCATTTTTTAAAGAAACGGTTATATTTTGGACAGTCAGGGTTTAGCCCTCGAGGTCTCTTTCGGGGCGAATGTGGTTCCTTTTAAGAAACGCTGTCCATTTGTGACATGGTGCTGAGGAACGTGGGCCTCCTTCGGCACAAACAGAATACTTGAAATGTTTCCCAGGGTCCTTTTTATGGCAAACCCGCAGCCGAAATGAATGTGACTAAACCAGTTGCAAACTTGGGGAAGCCGGTGCTTGGACCATGGCACACAGGGACCCCTTCATTTGTGGGAAGGGGATTCTGGGTGTCATAGTCCTTGAGAACCCATCTCCAGGTTTCTATGACGTGGACCATCTATTCTTACTTGCATTAGCAGACTAATCTTGCAGGGAATGGGTTTCTCTTGAAGCCCATTTTTGTGGTGCTCCGTTCTTACATCCGGTCCATGTCTTGCACCAGCAGGGAGGGCACAGAGGTTCATCCAAAAAGAATTCAAGCCCTTCCCAAAGTCATGCCGAGCCTAATACTGTGATCGGGACCTTTTTCCTTGGTGCTTCTCTTCCGGCGCTCTTATTTCCCTGGTGCTAGACCAACCCAAGGCACAAGGCATTTCCAACTCAGAGAGGGAAACCGAAATAAGAGGTGCTGCTACCTTTGTCGCTCAATCTGAAAGCCTTACCTTTGGTTCTTAACCTATAATTCTTCCTTTTAGCAAAAAGGCATTTCAGGGGATCACTGGGCAGCTGGCACCAAGCTCTGATCCAAAGGAGGTGGGCACCTTTTATGGCAAAGCCACACTATTAGGCTTTCCTATGTGTTGCTGGGTAACCGGAAGACAGCACTTAGCTACTTAGAATTACTTCTTGCAAGTTCAGTGGTGGACAATTTAGATTCTTGAAAATGGGCTTCCTATTCTTCCTTCAGTTCTGAAAAACACATTTTTTAAAAGGCAGGATAATCTGTGTTTTACACAACATTTTGATAATGTTTGAGCAATAGTGGTGAAAGAGTTGTGAGTGAATGGCTCTCTGCAGTGTCTGGATACGACTTCTTTATGATCATTACCTCTCTTCCTTTTATTGGTGAAAATGAATTCCAGGTCATAACCTATAACATATTAGATTCCGAATGAGGTGTGCAAACTTAATGGAATTTGGTTTGACTTTGCAAGAGCTAAGCATTGGGCCTTCAAAAGCAGAGAGAAGTAGGGTTCTGTTTATATTTTTAGTGGACAGGAGACTTCCCTGCACACAACTCAGGCAGCAAAAAGTATGTTCTCTGTAGCCAAACTAACATGACTAGACTGGTCATTTGATCAGTCAACGGGCAGTTTAAGCCCATCTTTGCCCAACACTGTGACAAAAGTTGGAGACCCTCCCCACAAAACCCCAGCTTCCTTCCTTGCAATGAATGTCTGGTTATGCTGCTTTTACTCTTCCCAGCTCTGCTGCCTTCTCCTGCCTGTGCTGGTCCCAGGCAAAGCGAAGGGAAGGACTCTATGTCCCATCAGCCCCTTCCTCTGGCTGCTTTCCCTCCTCGCCCCACTCCTTTTTCTACATTGACATGTTTGTTTCTCTTATTTAAGATGACCTTTGTAGGACCTTTTGTCCAGCTCTTTCATAAGGACAACAGTCGACCAATTCAGAATTATTTGTAAGAACGTATTTATTTTTTAACCTGTGTTCTTTTTGTACTTTTTTTAAAGGGAGGGCAAGGTTTGAGTCCGTTTGTTTTTTTACGACAATGCCTTTGTTACGGTTAATAAAAGTCCTTGGAAATAAGACGGTGTCCTTTGGGGTTCGCTTCCTCCCAGCTTTACTAGCATGATCCGGGGACGGAGGGCAGCAAACAAGAAGCTCCATTCCCTTGTGCTCCTTGATTTGGAGACTCAGTTCGTGATAAGAACGTGCTGCTTCAGGCCTTCTTGGCCACATTGGTGATGATGGGCTTTGGCCGTGTTTTGAAGAGGAGCTTCTTCTTGATGAGGGCGGTCACGGAATAGCCGCTTGCTTCACCCGGCTTTGTCAGGACGGCAAAGGGCTTCTCCAGGCGAACGACCTTCCCGTAGAGGATGTGGTGCCCCACAATGAGCACCGGAGTGCCCTGAGGACAATCAAGGGGGACAGTTAATGCTCAGGTGGGGGTCCCTTCTCAATCTAGTGCAGGCATGGGCCAACTTCAGCCCTCCAGGTGTTTTGGACTGCAATTCTCACAATTCCTAACAGCCAACAATGTCATGTAGCAACTAAAAAGGCAATGGGATTTTGGGCTGCATAAATAAGTCTAGTGTCTAGATTCAGGGAAGTCGTGCTACTGTATCTCTATTCGGCCTTGGTCAGATCACACCTGGAATCACACTGTGTCCCATGATGGGCACCACAACTTAATGGAGATGTTGACTCTAAGCTGGAATGTATCCAGAGGAGGGCGACTCAAAGGATCAAGGGTCTGGAGAACAAGCCCTATGAGGAGTGGCTAAAAGAGCAGGGCATGTTTAATCTGCAGAAGAGAGGCTGAGAGGAGACATGAGGGTCATGTACTAATAATATAATTTATATACATATAATATTGATAATATAATGCAATACAAATTTTATTTAATACATTTATATCCCGCTCTTCTCACCCCGAAGGGGACTCAGAGCGGCTTACAAATCAAATGTACATACAATCTATTAGCATAGTGCAATATAAGCATTAAATTACTAATTGTTAATATATCATTATATGGTAATATTAGTAATATATTTAATAATATATAATTAGTATAACTATTATAATTGTATATTTATATTACATGTAATATCACTAATATTACAATATAGTCTTATAGTACAATATAGTAATTTATAATGCTTATATTGTGCTATGTTTATAATATACTAGCTGTGCCCGGCCACGCGTTGCTGTGGCGAAGTATGGTGGTATGGGAAATAAAGTATTGAGGAACTGGTGGTAGTTAAGGTAAAGGGTCCCCTGGGCTGAGTGGGTTGCTAGGAGACCAAGTGAGCTGAGCTTAGCCTTCTAACTGGCAGCAATTGGATAAAAACAATTATTCCTCTCCCTCTAATTAGGACTTTATTTTTCTTTTCTTTTTGTTGTATCAACCTAGAGGCATGGATGAGGGGTTGTGCTGTCAATATTCGAGGTTGTGGGGTGCTTACTTTTGTTGTTTTGTCCGCTGCCGTGATGCCATCACTCTTTTATATATATAGAAAGATTGTATGTACACATAATTTGTAAGCCAGCCCGAGTCTCTTTCGAGGTGAGAAGGGTGGGATATAAATATTGCTAATAAATAAATGTATCAAGATGTGAGGGGACGTCATAGGGAGGAGGGAGCAAGCTTGTTTTCTGCTGCCCTGGAGACTAGGACATGGAACAATGGCTTCAAATTACAGGAAGTTTAGGAAGAACTTCCAAAGTGTGAGAGAGATCTGTTCAGCAGTGGAACTCTCTGCTCTGGAGTGTGGCTGAGGGGCAAAAGGAAGGGGCCTGAGGCTATGAGGAATGGTGGGAGTTGAAGTCCAAAACACCTGGAGGGCCTAAGTTGGCCCAGGCCTGTCTTAGATGGTGTCCTGCCTGGCAGAAAGGGGGCTGGTCTGGATGGCCTCTGGGGGCCCTTCCCAGGTCTATGATGCTCACCTCCTTGGTGTAGTGGAGGTCCCCCAGGAGTTTCTCCTCCAGCCCTGCCCCAGAGCGGGCCTCCAGCTCCCCTTGCAGCTCCATCAGGACCCATTCTGGAAGGCCTGCGTCCCCATCTGACCTACAACAGGCCCAAATAGGGAGATTCAGGGGCTGGGGCTCCAGGTGGAAGGGGTTCCAAGGGGGCCACGGAGGAGGAGACTCACCTGGGGGCGACCAGCAGCTGCACCATAGCCGGACAAACCCAAACAATTCTTGGCTTTCAAGTGGATCCACGTTTCCCGGCTTGTCTAAGTGTATGAGGGGAAAAAGCCGCTTTCCCGCGCTTTTCTAAGTGTGTGAGGAAAAACCCCTTCCTCCGGAAGTCCGCCCCCGGAAGTCAAGCCAGCTTCCGGTTTGGTGAGGCGAAGAGGCGCACGTGTTTTTCGTTCCCCCTCCGGCCATGGGCGAGTTCGAGGTGCACCGGGCCCGGCTCTTCAGCTTCGTACCCTCCGGGGTGCGCTGCCTGGCCTTTGCGGGGCCTCCGCTGCTTCCTTCGGGGCCTCGCCTGGCCCTGGCCCGCCTCGACGGCACCCTCGAGCTCTGCCACCTCCAGGCCAACGCCTTCCGGGACAAGGTAGGCCCGTCCCTTATTTATTTATTTGCGACATTTATATCCCGCCCTTTTTACCCTGAAGGGCACTCAGAGCGGCTTACAAGTACATGCAATATATTATATTATTAGCATAGTACAATATATCTATATATATAAAAGGGTAATGAAATTTCGGCCTAGGACAAAACAACAAAACTACACATCCCAGACACACTAAACTTGGCAGCACAACCCCGCATCCATGCCTCTACGTTCATACAACAAAAAGAAACGAAAAATAAAGTCCTAATTAGAGGAAGAGGAATAATTGTTTTTATCCAATTGCTGTCAGTTAGAAGGCTACGCTCCGCCCACTTGGTCTCCTAGCAACCCACTCAGCCCAGGGGACAGGCAGAGTTAGGCCTCACTTAGGCCTCTTCCACACTGCCTATAAAATACAGATTATCTGATTTTAACTGGATTATATGGCAGTGTAAAAGGGGCCCCTGATGGCACAGTGTGTTAAAGCTCTGAGCTGCTGAACTTGCAGACCAAAAGGTCCCAGGTTCAAATCCTGGGAGTGGAGTGAGTGCCCGCTGTTAGCCAACTTAGCAGTTTGAAAACATGCCAATGGGAGTAGATCAATAGGTACCGCTCCGGCAGGAAGGTAACGGCACTCCATGCAGTCATGCCAATGGCCACATAACCTTGGAGGTGTCTGCGGACAACGCCGGCTCTTTGGCTTAGAAATGGAGATGAGCACCAACCCCCAGAGTCAGACATGACTGGATTTAATGTCGGGGGAAAACCTTTACCCTTTACCTTAACTACCTCCAATTCCTCGATACTTTATTTCCCATACCACCAGACTTCGCCACAGCAACGCGTGGCCGGGCACAGCTAGTGCATTATATATGTACTGTAATAATAAATATTTGTTTATATCCCGCTTTTCTTTCTCACGGGACCCAAAGCGGCTTACAACATATTGAAATCACATAAACAACAATCAGAATACATCAATAATATAAACATGATGGAGTAAACAGATTAAGAAAAACAGCTACAGTATACATTCAACTTCATGAGGCATCATATCGAGGCATATATTGCACTCTACTCCAGTCCATAACATGATATTCCTGTCATAGATGATATTTATTTATTTCCAATATTTCTATCCCGCCCTTCTCACCCAAAGGGACTCAGGGCGGCGTACAATTGGCAACAATTCGATGCCGACACATCATTAAAAACAACAACATATAAAATGTATTACAACCAGTTAAATACAGTATAAAATATAAAATATATATTATATGATACTCCTCAGTAGAACAGGTATGGGCAAACTTTGCCCCTCCGAGTGTTTTGGACTTGAACTCCCACCATTCCTAACAGCCTCAGGCCCGCTTAAGTGGCTGAGGGGGAAAAGGAAGGGGCCTGAGGCTGTTAGGAATGGTGGGAGCTCAAGTCCAAAACACCCGGAGGGCCCAAGTTTGCCCATGGCTGGAATAGATTAACTTTATTGTTATTGTACAATGAAATTAAATGCCTTTCCCAGCACACCCCACGAAACAATACTCCCATCGCTCCCTCCACACTGCCACTACCGCCGCACAGCCTCCGATGCCACATCAATGCAAAACTATGGAGTTCTATATAGTCACAGCTCTAGGATAAAGTTGTCTCAGTCTGTTTGCCAGCCCCCGGTGGGTTAAACCCTTGTGCTGACAGGACTGATTACTTGAAGGTTAGGTTGCTATCCTGAAGGTTGCCAGTTCAAATCCAGCTTGGGGGGGGGGGGGGGTGACCTCCGTCTATCAGCTCCATGCAGGGACATGAAAGAAGCCTCCCACAAGGATGGTAGAAACACCAAAACGTCTGGGCGTCCCCTGGGTAATGTCTTTGCAGACAGCCAGTACTCTCACAAAAGCCCTTCTTTTTTTAGGGCCATAACCATTTGGCCCTGCCAATGTTCTCCAGGCCCTTGTTTTGGGTCTTTCTCACACACACAGCCTTTATTGGCATACAAAACAAAATCACAACATAGGCATATACAACAAAAGGAAGTCACAAATGAAAAGGAAGATGTGTCGACGAAGGCTTTCATGGCCGGAATCACAGGGTTGTTGTGTTTTCCGGGCTGTATGGCCATGTTTCAGAAGCGTTCACTCCTGACGTTTTGCCCACATCTATGGCAGGCATCCTCAGAAGTTGTGAGGTATGTATACAAAAAGAACGCATCAGAGTAAGATCTAAAGGTTGCTCTTGACTGACTTGCAGGAGTGCTCCCAAAGACAGGCCTATGGCTTCGATCTTTCTGAGAATCAGAGAATACCATTCTGAAATGAAATGATTTTGTGCCTCTCCCTCCATGTTGTTCTTGCCTGCTTCTTTGTGTTCTCCTCACCTGTTTCTCTCCCGGCAGGTGATTCCTGGCCACGGAACGCAGGTCCCGGAGGCGCTGTGCTGGGTGGCGGGGGGACGTCTTTTTGGCGCAGGCCTCAGCGGAGACATCTTTGAGTACGACCTGCAGAAGCTGTGCATCAAATATTCTCTGGACGCTTTTGGGGGGGCCCTTTGGAGCATGGAGGCACACCCCAACGGGACCCAGCTGGCGGTAAGGCCTTTGGAACACAGGAAATTCCTATTGAGGTTGGATTAAATGACCCTTGGTTTTGTATATGCACAGCACATATATTTATGAAATATTGATTTTATAAAATATAACTATGACGTTATCTGTGTTTTGCTTGCCCTGCCTTTATCCGTACAGAGAGGAAGGTCATAAATAATGTATTGTTGTTGTTATTATTATTATTATTATTATTATTATTATTTCCTCCTTGCTTAAATTTGAGCTCTGTTTTGAGCTTTCAGTGAGCAGCAAAGCATTGTTGTTCTGTGTGACTTTTTAAGATTATTTGGAGGATTATTTTTAATTGTCCTTAAAGGATAACTGTTTTTAAAAGTTCTGCATTCATTTGTGCAGGTGGGCTGTGATGACGGCTCCATCAAGCTCTTTGTTGTCTTGCCAGACAGAATCCAGTTTGAGCGGCAGTTAGACCGACAGAAAGGTAGGTTATGGGTGTCTATGAATCTGCAGGGCATCCCCAAAAAAAGTATACATACTCTAAAAGCTGATAGCTCAATTGATTTCCCCCCCCCCCCCCCCAGATTAAACCCATTGGAATTCATAATGGAAGTCAGGCTAAGGTATACTGGAAAAAAGTAAGCAAGGAAGGTTTATATATCTGTGGAAGGTCCCGTATGGGAGAAGGAACTCTTGGCCAGTGTGAATGTTGTAATTAATCACCTTGATTAGCATTAATGGCCTTGCCATTTTCATTCCTGCGTGGGGGAATCTTTTGTTCAGAGGTGTTAGCTGCCCCTGATTGATTCATGTTTGGATTTCCTCTGTTTTCAGTGTTATTCCTTATTTACTGGACAATCCCTCTTTGGTGCAACTGTGATTGATGTTTAATCTCAACGTAACTTCATCCCTCCACACAATCTTGGTTGGAAAGCATGCCATTCTGAACTGTCTAAACTATCTTTGCACTTCAGCTATGTTTTCACACTTCCAGTAGCATTTTTAAACAAATTTCCTTTGTTCATATCTTAGCCTGACTTCCATTATTAATTCCAGTGAGTTTAACCTGGGGAAAGAACTAAACATCAATTGAGCTGTCAGCTTTTAAACAGTGTATATGTTTTTTTGGAACACCCTGTATTTCCAAAGTCAGAAGGTGAGAGGAGTCACCTAGTGGGGAATTTTGGGGGGGATTGAGGGGGTTTACCTTGGTTGGCCTCCCCGCTGAAACCCTCACTTTGTGCCCTTCTTTTGTGCCCGTCAGGCCAAATCCTGTCCCTCTCCTGGCATCCTTCTGGCACCAAGATTGCAGCAGGTTCCCTTGACATTATCCATGTCTTTGACGTTGAATCAGGTGAGTTTTGGAATTGAACTTCAGTCAGTTGGAATCGACCTGGCCCCTCCCTTATTTATTTTTAGTTATATTTATTCCACCTTTCCTCTGATGTAGGGGCTAAAATGCAAACATGTCATTGGATAAAAATAGAGAAACTGTATTGAAATATGAATATTAAAAATTAGGAAACAATCACACTTGTGTGTCATATTTTTTGAGAAACTTCAAGTCGTTTCTGGTGTGAGAGAATTGGCCGTCTGCAAGAACATTGCCCAGAGGATTCCCAGAAGTTTAATATTTTTACCTTCCTGTGGGAGGCTTCTGTCATGTCCCAACATGGGAAGCTGGAGCTGACAGACGGGAGCTCACCCGTACTTGTATGTCATGGATCATCAGCACATAAAATGCAAAATTGCATTAAAATTGTCACATACCCTAACACTGAATCCCATATGTGTATATGTGTTTGTTGATTATGATAACAAGAATAATACTTCGATTTCTTACCTGCCTCTCCTCGAGGCGGGTTACAGCATAGTTAAAAACACATAATCATGGTAAACACTTTATAAATGCACATATTAAAGTGTATTTTTATGAAATACATATTATAATACACACAAGAAATGGAAGGACAGTAGAGTCTCACTTATCCAATGTTCTGGATTATCCAACGCAGTCTGCCTCCTGCCCAGATCCACAGTTGTTTCTCTAGGCAGCAAGGATTGAACTTTTTATGGATTTAATTTCCAACAATGTTGCTACTATAAGTTCATTTTATGCAATTCTATCTTTATTTGTAGTCAATTTGTTAGTAACCAATTTTTTTTTAGACAATGTTTTCAATATATTGCGATGTTTTGGTGCTAAATTCATAAATACTGTAATTACTACATAACGTTTCTGTCTTTTGGACTGCTTTTTCTGTTGATTTGTTGTAAAACATGATGTTTTTGGAGCATAATTTGTAAAATCATAACATAATTTGACGTTTAATAGGCTTTTCCTTAATCCCTCCTTATTATCCAACATTTTTTGCTTATCCAACATTCAGCCGGCCCGTTTATGTTGGATAATCGAGATTCTGCTGTATTATTATTGATGTATAGCCTTCTTTCCTCTCCTAAAAGGGACTCAAAAGTCCAAATCCAAGCTGCTTGTTGATGTGTCTCTTGCTATCACTACCTTTGTGTGATGGCGTTCTTCTTGAATTTTGGAAGTTTGAATGTGAAGAGTGTCTTTCTCCTTTTCCAGGCCACTGCACCCAGCAGATCCATGTGGAGCGGCGACTACAAGCGCCCCAGGGCCAGAGTTGTGTGGTCTGGGGCCTGGCCTTCCTCTCGGACGGCACTGTGGTCAGCGCCGACTCCGCTGGGAAGGTCCAGTTCTGGGACTCGGAGATGGGGACGCTGCTTTCCAAGCACCCGGTCAGCAAGGCAGCCGCCCTCTGCGTGGCGGTCTCTGAGGTGAGTGGCTCTTGTGGGCACTGAAGTATAGGTCAAGCGAGGGGCTCTTTGCGGTCTTGGGCTGGATGAGTAGAAGTCATGCCAAAGGGGAGTCTGACCAAACAAAAGATTCAAATGTCTGGTCAACATGGATCCTTCTGAGGAGCAGCTTGATGGATCCAACCTGTGTATGTTTCACCTAGAGAAGAGGATGCAATAATAATAATAATAGTAATAATAATAATGATGTTGATGATAGAGTGCCAAGTTTAAATACTTGAAAGGAGGAAGAAGGGGGAAGCTAGTTTTTGCCTGCTCTAGAGATTAGGATACAATGGAGCTATATTATTATATTAATATATAATAATATAATGTTATTATACTAATATATATTAATAATAAATAATAATAAACTTTATTTTTATATCCCGCCCCATCTCCCCAAAGGGACTCGGGGCGGCTTACAACAGGGACAAGCCCGAAAACAACAACACAAGATATTTGACCAAAAACATTCCAACAATTCACAAAATAAATAATAGACAATACATTAAAATCCAAGTAATATTAATACAATAATGTAATATATAATTATATATTTTATATGTTAATTTTATTATTTATTTACTGCATTTATGCCCCGCCCTCTCTCACCCCAAAAGGGACTCGGAGCGGCTTACAAGTTATATTTACATACAATATATTATATCATTAGCATAGCACAATAATGGCATTATATATTACTATATTGCACTATACCACTATACCGTAATATTATTAGCAATATTACATATAATATATAATTAATATTATATTGTATTATTAGTATTATTTTGCATTACATTATAATATTAGTATCAATATATTAATATTGATAATATAGTAATATATATAATATTATTATATATAATATATACTTATATATTATATATTACATGTAATATTACTATTAATATTATAGTGTAGTGATATAGTGCAATACAGTAATTTAATGCTAGTATTGTAGTATGCTAGTAATATAATATATTGTATGTACATATAATTTGTAAGCCGCTCTGAGTCCCCTTCGGGGTGGGAAGGGCAGGATATCAATGTCACAAATAAATAAACAATAAATAAATAATTGATTCACGATTCAGGAAAAGAGGTTCCACTTAAAAATTAGGAAAAACCCACTGCTGTTCAGAGCTATTTGGAAGTGTATTTTGTGTGATGGAGGTCTTTTAAGCAGAGGCTGGATGGCCATCTGTTGGGAGGGCTTGGATGGTGTCTTTGTGCCAAGAGGGGGTTGCAACAGATAGAGGTATAGATAGGCTTTCTCATCTTTCCGCATCTTTGGAGGCTGTTCTCGGTTCTGGCCACCAGAGGGTGCTGTCACTCCATTTCCCTGCGGAGCCAGCCTAAATGCCTCCCTGCTTTAATTCAGTTCCTATTTATCTACTCACATTTGTTTTTGAACTGCTAGGTAGGCAGAAGCTGGGCTAAAGGTCAGGAGCTCACCCTGACCCGGGCTTCAAACTGTCAGCCTTCTGGTTGGCAAGATTTATTGCAGCTTGGTGATTAAACCCAGCCTCTTCTAAGTCTGTGGTCTTAAGGTTCTGTGAGAGGCTTCCTTTGCCTTTCGTTTGTCTTCCTTTGCGGCAGAACTGGGTTGCACTGGATGGCACTTGGGGTCTCTTCCAAGTCTATGATCTTTGTCCCTCTACCTCTGTCCTCATTGTGTGGCTTTGGCCTGTGAATTAGGTGTTGTCTTCTCTGTCTCTGCTTTGTTCTCCTGTTCTGTTGGGCCTTTTCCCTCCCTGCCTGCCCAGCCTCAGCTGCCCTTCTTCCTTCCTCTCAGGCAGGGGACAGCCTGGTGGTGGGCACCTCGGAGGGCACCGTCCTCCAGTTCCAGCTGCTCCCGGTCCGCCTTGGCCACACTGAGCTCCAGTGGGTCCGCACTCGGCAGTTCCATCACCACACGCATGATGTCCGGACCGTGGCCCACAGCGCAACCGCCTTCTTCTCCGGTGGTAAGTGTCCCAATCCTATCACTTGGGGTCAAGGCTCTATGCCATTCTTAATACAGAAGACCCACAGATTGAGTACTTAATGTAGGCCTGGGCCAACCTCAGCCCTCCCTCTAGGTGTTTTGGACTTCAACTCCTACAATTCCTAACAGCCTGATGTTTTTTACTGGGTTAATTGTTTTATTGCTCTGTTACTGTTATTTGTTTGTTTTATCGGGCCAGGCCCCATGTAAGCTACCCCGAGTCCCTTTGGGGAGATGGGGCGGGGTATAAAATAAAGTTATTATTATTATTATATTATATTATATTATAGCCTGCACAGATAGATAGATTCATCCATGCATACATAAAACATAGATAGGATTGGACTGGATGGCTCCTGGGCGTCTTCTAATGTCTATGGCAGGGGTCCCCAAACCTTTTAAGCAGAGGGCCACTACACAATCCTTCAGACTGTTGAAGGGCCAAATTATCATTTGGAAAAAAACATACAAATTCTGATGCACACTGCACATGCCTTATTTGTTGTGCAAAAACAACAAGACCAAGAACAATGAAAGAGTAATACAATATTTAAAAATAAAAACAATTTTAACCAACATACATTTATCAGGATTTCAATGGAAAGTGTGGGCCTGCTTCTGGCCAATGAGATAGTCAAGTTAATTAGGATTGTTGTTGTTATGTGCCTTCAAGTCATTTCAGACTTTGGGCGAGCCTAAGTCTAAAATTTATTTATTTATTATTTATTTATTTACTATATTTATTTACTACATTTATATCACACCCTTCTCACCCCAAAGGGGACTCAGAGTGGCTTACAAATTATATGTACAATACAATGTATTAGCATAGCACAATATTAACATTATATATTACTATATTGAGAAGCCCCAGTGGCTAAGTGCGTTAAAGCACTGAGATGGAGACCGAAAGGTCCTAGGTTCAAACCCCGGGAGCAGCGGGAGCACCCGCTGTTAGCTCCAGCTCCTGCCAACCTAGCAGTTTGAAAACATGCCAATGTGAGTAGATCAATAGCTACCGCTCCAGCGGGAAGGTAATAGCCACATGACCTTGGAGGTGTCTACAGACAACGGCGGCTCTTCAGCTTGGAAATGGAGATGAGCACCAAACCCTAGAGTCAGACATGACTGGACTTAACGTCAGGGGAAACCTTTACCTATTACTATATTGAACTATACCACTATACTGTAATATTATTAGTAATATTATTATTAATATATATGATTAATACTATTATATGATATTATTATTAGTGTTATATTGTATTACATTATAATATTATTTCACAATATATTTTTATTATAAAACTGAGGGCGGGGGCCAGGTAAATGACTTTGGAGGGCCGCATGTGGCCCCCGGGCCTTAGTTTGGGGACCCCTGGTCTATGGGATAGCTAAGACAGAAACATACATATGTCCATACACATATAGGGTTGGACTGGGCGGCCCCTGGGGTCTCCTCCAGTATTTATGGTACTGATAGATTGATACATAGATGGATGCATGAATACATACACATATAGGGTTGGACTGGATGTCCCTTGGGGTCTCTTCCACCTGTGATCCCCAGCATCCTCCTCTCCTCTTCCTCAGGGTTGGACGGGCAACTGGTGATCCGGCCACTGATGGAGAAAGTGGAGTTCAAGAGCTACGAGGCCGCCCTCCGGAAGATCACCTTCCCACATGTGAGTTGCCAGAGCCCTGCCCTTCCTTCCCAGCACACCTGTGCCGGGCTCTGCTTGCCGCGGCCATTCAGAAGCCCATGCCTCAGAGTCCCCTCCTCGAAATTCACCCTTGGTTCTGCTCTTCTTCCCGTAGAGGTGCCTGGTGTCCTTTGCCCGGAAGCCTCGCCTCCTCCTCTTCCAGTACCCACAACACCTGGAGCTGTGGCGCCTCGGGGCCACCGATGCCACAGGTGAGAGGAAGAGAGGCGCCTTCCTCGGGGGAGGAAGGAGGAAGAACTGTGGGCTCCTTTCCTCTTGTGATCCAACGGATGGCATTCATGGAGTTCCTTCCTTTCTCCTTGCAGGAAAAGCCGGGGACGTCCTCCCTGTGTCTCGCCCTCCGGAGCACCTCTTGCAGCTCAAGGCCAAGGTGGAGAGTTTCAGCTGTTTGTTTTTAATGGAGTTTATATTTAATTCTATATGGATGTTTGTATCTTTTTAGGTTTTACATTGTGTTGTACTGGTTTTAATGCAATCCTCTTTGAGTGTTGTTGTAGTAGTAGTAGTAGTAATAATAATAATAATAATAATAATAATAATAATAGAAGGTGGAACTTCAGTTCCTCTCCCTTCATCAGGGACTTGGATATTGTGGCTTCCAAGAGTGATGCTTTGGGCCTGATCTAGAATCCCGCTGTTGATAGTTCAGCAAAGAGCAACTGGTTAAAATTTATTTATTTATTTATTTATTTATTTATTAGCACCATTTATATCCCTCCCTTTTCACCCTGAAGGGGACTCAGGGTGGCTTACAAGTTATATATACATACAATATATTATATTATTAGCATAGCACAATATAAGCATTATATATTACGATATTGTACTATACCACTACATTGCAATATTATTATTATTATTATTAGTGATGTTTATATCCTGCCCTTCTCACCCTGAAGGGGACTCAGGGCGGCTTACAAGTTATACAGTATATACATACAATATATTATATTATTAGCATAGCACAATATAAGCATTATATATTACGATATTGTACTATACCACTGCATTGCAATATTATTATTATTATTATTATTATTATTATTATTAGTGATGTTTATATCCTGCCCTTCTCACTCTGAAGGGGACTCAGGGCGGCTTACAAGTTATACAGTATATACATACAATATATTATATTATTAGTATAGCACAATATAAGCATTATATATTATATTGTACTATACCGCTACATTGCATTATTATTATTATTATTATTGTTATTATTATTATTAACATTTATATCCCATCCTTCTCACCCTGAAGGGGACTTAGGGTGGCTTACAAGTATATATATAGCACAATATAAACATATATTACTATATTGTACTATACCGCTATATTGCAATATTATTACTAATATTACATGTACTATAAATATACAATTATAATAGTGTATTATTATTATTATATTGTATTACATTATAATATTATCAAAATGGGACCAGTTTGGTGTAACACCAGTCTAGAAGCCCTTTACAGCTGCTTTGTTGGTGGTTCTTCACAGCAATGGTTTGCAGGGTGTTGGCAGAGGTTTTGGACTCTGCTATGCTCCGTATGGGCAGTGGTTGAGGATTCTGGGAGCTGAAG
Organism: Anolis carolinensis; assembly: GCF_035594765.1. NCBI lineage: Eukaryota > Metazoa > Chordata > Lepidosauria > Squamata > Anolidae > Anolis > Anolis carolinensis. The sequence goes on from NW_026943820.1 coordinate 5,148,302, forward strand.
TCCAACACTATACAAGGCACCCTTAACTGAGGACCATTGGATGACAAAACCCAAACTAAGGCCCTGTCTACAAAGGGACTATAATGCACCTTGGAAGTGGATTAAGAGTGGAAGGGGTGTCTAATGACATTCCCACCCCCTCCCATTGCCAGCTTGTCCAGTGGCCAGGATTTCTGGGAGATGTAGTCCAAAGAATGCCATGTTTTCTGAGCTGATTTGTCTTTCTGAGCATCTCTCTCTGTCTATCTCTCTCCAAGGGTCCGGAGCACATCGGCAGCAGCTGCCTCTCTCCCTGCGGCGGGTGGATCGCCTATTCTTCTGCCTCCAGGTTCTGCCTCCACCGCGTCCGGATCGAGAACGGCCAGGTGGTCCTCCAGAGGGTGAGTGAGGGTCCTCCAAGTGGGTTTTGGGGTCCTGGGACAAGGATCGGGGCCCTCTTCAGCTCTCATGAGATGCCACCAAAGCCTACAGAACCTGTCTTGTTCATAACTTGTGAACTGCTTGTAATAGGATTATATGGGTGTCACTGCTCTTGACTTTCTCTTCCTTTCCATTCTCTTCCTTCAGGTCCCCAATGTCCCGAAGCTGCTTTGTTCTGCTCACTGTCTGCTCTTCTCTGCGGACTCCACCCGACTCTTTGTGGGGTCGGACCGGGGCTGTGTCCACGTCCTGAAGCTCCTGAAGTCCAAGAATTCCTGCAAACACCTGCACACCCTCCGCCCCAATACAGGTCAGTAGGATTTGGCTGGAAGAGGCTGAATCGTTATAATCATCCAGAACGAGGGCCCAAAGCAACTCGCACATTGAGCCAAACAAAGTAGGTTAAAACATGCAAAAGACTCTAGGCATGAAGTTACAAATTTAACTATAGAATCACACTGGAGGACCTCAAGATTCCTAGAAAAATGATCCTGTGCCCCTAAATCCCCACAAACTTGCACAACTGTGTGTAATATAAAGTACTAAAAAGCAGTTCCAAAACCCCACCACCACAATAATTATAATATTTATTATTTATATTCCAACCTTCTCACCCCAAAGGGGACTCAGGGCGAATCACAGAACACATATACACATATACAGCAAACAATAGTAGTAATATTATTATTAATAATAATAATACATGTCAATAATAATACAGTAGAGTCTCACTTATCCAACATAAACGGGCCTGCAGAATGTTGGATAAGCGAATATGTTGGATAATAAGGAGGCATTAAGGAAAAGCCTATTAAACATCAAGTTAGGTTATGATTTTACAAATGAAGCACCAAAACATCATGTTAGACAACAAATTTGACAGAAAAAGTAGTTCAATACGCAGTAATGCTATGTAGTAATTACTGTATTTATTAATTTAGCGCCAAAATATCACGATGTATTGAAAGCATTGACTACAAAAATGCGTTGGATAATCCAGAATGTTGGATAAGTGAATGTTGGATAAGTGAGACTCTACTGTACATGTCAACTGCAAAAGGCCACCTTACTGGGATCTGCATGCATCATCCGAAAATACAGTTCTAAACGCTTGGGAAGTGTTCGACTTATGATTCTCTGATATGAAATCCAGCATATATATCTCATTTGCTGTGTCATACTCTGTCTTTGTGTCAATAATAATAATAATACATGTTCTTTGTTATTCACTATTACTCACGGCTAGAGGCAGGGCATAACCGCATTCAAACACATCACCGTAGAATACATACAATAAAATAAAATACATACGTTAAGACACACCGCTGCAAAATACATATATTAACATACATAGTGCAAAGATTAAAATGCAATACAAGTACATATATTAAAATGCAAATAGAGTGTTGATTTAAAAATTCAGTCACAAAGTGTGCAGCAGCTCCTTCCCAGCTCTGTCTTCAACAGCCTTCAGTTTGTTCGGGATGACAAGAAGTGGAAGGGAAGGAAGGAAAGAAGGGGCTCTGTCTGAGAAAATATGACTGTGAAGGTGGTGGGGGCCTTTCCTGAGGATCTTGGGAAGTCCTTGCTTTTCATTCTGTGTCCTTATCTATTTGTTCTTCTCTGCAGAAACGGCAGAAGCTGTGTACTTGCTGGCCACAAGTGCCGATGGCAAGTGGTTGGCTGCGGCCAGCGGAGACCGGGAGATCAACGCCTACAGCTTGGAAGAGGCCAAGGTGAGCCACGCAGTGTACTTTTCTGGCCAGAGTTTGAAACATTTGATTTTTGAAAGCATGTGGTGCCTACCGGCTGTTAGGAATTGTAGGAGTTGAAGTCCAAAACACCTGGAGGGAGGGCCGAAGTTGGCCCATGCCTAATCTACACAATACAGCTAATACAGTTTGGAGAAGTACCGTATATACCCGAGTATAAGCCAACCCAAATATAAGCCGAGGCACCTAATTTTACCACAAAGAACTGGGAAAATTGGCTGAAGTATAAGCCAAGAATGGTAAGTTTCAAAAATAAAAATAGATACCAATAAAATTACAGTAGAGTCTCACTTATCCAAGACTCGCTTATCCAACATTCTGGATTATCCAACGCATTTTTGGTTCAATGTTTTCAATATATCGTGATATTTTGGTGCTAAATTCATAAATACAGTAATTACTACATAGCATTACTTCGTATTGATATAGTATTGACATAGTATTAACTACTTTTTCTGCCAAATTTGTTGTCTAACATGATGTTTTGGTGCTTCATTTGTAAAATCATAACCTAATTTGATGTTTAATAGGCTTTTCCTTAATGCCTCCTTATTATCCAACATATTTGCTTATCCAACATTCTGCCAGCCCGTTTATGTTGGATAAGTGAGACTCTACTGTACATTAATTGAGGCATCAGTAGGTTAAATGTTTTTGAATATTTACATGAAACTAATTTAACATGACTGTCCAACTCCTGATTAAATCATTCTCATCTTCTTCAATGTAAATGTGCTTATGCATCCTTTTAATAATAATAGAGATAAATAATAAATGTACCATATATATTTAAGTATAAGCTGAGCCGAATATAAGCCAACCACAGCTCGGCTGTGGCGCAGGCTGGAGAGCAGCTGCAATGAATCACTGCAATGAATCACTCTGACCAGGAGGTCATGAGTTCGAGGCCCGCTCGGAGCTTATGTTTGTCGTTGTTCTATGTTAAAAGGCATTGAGTGTTTGCCTATATGTGTAATGTGATCCGCCCTGAGTTCCCTTCGGGGTGAGAAGGGCGGAATATAAATGCTGTAAATAAATAAATAAATAAACCAGGACCCTCACCCAAGTATAAGCCGAGGGGGGCTTTTACAGCCTAAAAAATGGCTGAAAAACTCTGCTTATACTCGAGTATATATGGTAGATCCAGTAGGACTCTCAACCTTTAAATATATGTAGATTTTAATAATAATAATAATAATTCATAGCCTGCTGCTTGATACGAGTCTTGCCTTTTGGACGGGCTTGTTTTGAAAGATTTATATTATTTCGATGGTTAAACTGCACTCTTCCTTTCTGCATTAGCTGCATTGCACTGTTCCTGCCTACGACTGTCCGGCCTCCGCTTTGGCCATTCACCCGCTGACCAACAACCTGGTCATCGCCCATTCAGACCAGCAGGTAAGCTCCTCTCCTCAATCGGAAGTCTCTTCTGCTCCTTTTGAATGCAATTTATTTTTGTTTCCACTTTGAACGTGATTATAATAGCGTAAGAAGGACAGTCGCCTCTCCACATTTTGCAGTTTAGACTTTTGTAGATTTGATTATTCAGATTTATTAGGATCCCGTGGTGCAATATTATGCTCAGTTCCCAACTGAAGGTGACTGTAGAGCTGTGCTAGAAGATCTAGACTTTATTAGGTACAAAAAATAGCAATTTCTTTGTTTATATTTCTTTCAAAGCCACAGGGGTCCTATAACCCCAGTGAATGTGGAGAGACGGCTGAAGTTAGCTTCAATACAGACACATAGAATAATAATAATTATAATAATAATTTTATTCTTGTATACCGCCCCATCTTCTCGTAGGGACTCGGGGCGGCTCACATGGGGCCTTGCCCAACATCACAATATAAAAACAAATCAAAACACATAAATTTACAACAATAAATCAACAATATCAGTAAAACCATCATAAAAACAATATTGCAGGAAAAAGCGTTAAAAACAGATATAAAACACAAGTCTAGGCCAAAGGGCGAATGTGTCACATAGAAATAATATATAGAAATAATATATAGTAATGAAAGAAAGACATAGTAATGCAAATGGTTAGGAATTGTGGGAGTTGAAGTCCAAAACACCTGGAGGGAGGCCAAAGTTGACCTATACCTGATCTGGTATATGATGATGTAACCTACGATCGTATTGGCCTTTTTGGCTGCTGCGTCACACTGTTGCCTGATGTCCTTCCTCCCTTCTTCTCTCTCCTTTCCGCAGCTGTTTGAGTTCAGCCTGGCCAGCCGAGAGTACACTCCCTGGAGCCGGAAGGTGCAGCAGTCAGGGCTCCACAGGGACTGGCTGGAGCGGGACACCCCCATCACCCACCTGGCCTTCAGCCCCCGGCAGGACGGCCTCCTCCTCCTCCACGACACTTACATGTTCTGCATCATAGACAAGGCCCTGGTAAGGGTGGCTCGCCGCACATAGAGGAAGGAGCTGACCACAATTTGAATACTGGTGGGGTTGGGAGGGATTTATTTTGTCATTTGGAAGTTATAGTTGCTGGGATTTATAGTTCACCTACAATCAAAGAGCATTCTGAACTCCTCCAACGATGGAATTGAACCAAACTTGGCACACACAACTCCCAATGACCAACAGAAAATACTGGAAGGATTTTGTGGGCATTGACCTTGAGTTTGGGAGATGTAGTTCATCTACGTCCAGAGATTCCAAGCAATGATGGATCTGGACCAAACTTGGCACGAATACTCAATATGCCCAAATGTGAACACTGGTCGAGTTTGGGGGAAATAGACCTTGACATTTGGGAGTTGTAGTGGCTGGGATTTGTAGTTCACCTACAATCAAAGATCCCCTTGAATCCCACCAATGATAGAATTGGGCCAAATTTCCCACACAGAACCCCCATGACTAGCAAAAATTACTGGAGGGATTTGGGTTCCTAAGACCATTAGAAATATGTGTTTTTCTGATGGCCTTTGGCGACCGCTCTGAAACCCCTCTTGCGACCCCCCAGGGGTCCCGACCCCCAGGTTGAGAAATGCTGGCCTATACCTAGCTAACTAAAACTGTTCGTTATTGAGGAGTTGAGACTTGGGCAGTGTATATACTATATAAATTATAGTATATATGATTAACTAGTGTAAAAATAGTTTGAGCTGGTTCTGAATTCTTTGGATAGCTGAACCACTTTTGTGTTTTGTGACCTGCCATCTCTCTTTGTCCTTCTCTCTTCCCAGCCATTGCCCAGCGAGGCGTCCGTCTTGGGCAACCAGCTCTCCCTCTCGCAGCTCCCTCGGGCCGCCCAGCGCTCTGCCAGCCATGCCTTCAAAGTCTGCAAGAAGTACCAGGTGGGTGCTGCATATTGAATTACTTTTTCTGTCAAATTTGTTGTATAACATGATGTTTTGGTGCTTAATTTGTAAAATCATAACCTAATTTGATGTTTAAGAGGCTTTTCCTTAATCCCTCCTTATTATCCAAGATATTCGCTTATCCAAGGTTCTGCCGGCCCATTTAGCTTGGATAAATGAGACTCTGCTGTATATTGTGCTATATCACTATACTATAATATTATTAATACAGTAGAGTCTCACTTATCCAAGCTAAACGGGCCAGCAAAAGCTTGGATAAGCCAATATCTTGGATAATAAGGAGGGATTAAGGAAAAGCCTATTTCCTTATCAAATTAGGTTACGATTTTACAAATTAAGCACCAAAACATCATGTTATTCAACACATTTGACAGAAAAAGCAGTTCAATACGCAGCAATGTTATGTTGTAATGACTGTATTTACGAATTTAGCACCAAAATATCACGATATATTGAAAACATTGACTACAAAAATGGCTTGGATAATCCAGAGGCTTGGATAAGTAAGGCTTGGATAAGTGAGACTCGACTGTAATATTACATGTAATATAGAATATATAATTAATATTATATTGTATTATTAGTACAGTAATATTACATGTAATATAGAATATATAATTAAGTAATATTACATGTATTATATAATATATAATTAATATTATATTGTATAAAAAGGAGCCCCGGTGGCGAAGTGCGTTAAAGCACTGAGCTGGAGACCGAAAGGTCCCAGGTTCAGTCTCCGGGAGCGGCATGAGCAGCCGCTGTTAGCCCCAGCTCCTGCCAACCTAGCAGTTCAAAAACATGCCAATGTGAGTAGATCAATAGGTACTGCTCCAACGGGAAGGTAACAGCACTCCATGCAGTCATGCCGGCCACATGATCTTGGAGGTGTCTACTGACGACGCCAGCTCTTCGGCTTAGAAATGGAGATCAGCACCAACCCCCAGACATGACTGGACTTAATGTCAGGGGAAAACCTTTACCTTTACCTATTATTAGTATAATATTGTATTACATTATAATATTATTATATGTATATACAATACATTATTTTTATATATTATTATATTCTTATTGTATTTAAGTCATTGCTTCTTTTGGAAAATTTTATTAAAAAGTAAAATGTGTCTCCCTTGCTGCCTTCTCTCAGCCTCTGCTCTTTGTGGACTTCTTGGGCGACGATTCCTTGGTGGTGGTGGAGCGCTCCATCACCGACCTCAAGGCCCAGCTGCCGCCCCCGGTTTATCAAAAGAAGTTCGGCACCTAAAGCCAAGCACCTCCAGGCCCTTGTTTATGCTGCTGCTCCATCTAAGAAAACACAGACACAAGCCCTGCAGAACTGCTCTTCCAGTCCATTGCAGCAGTCCTTCAGGGAAGCCGAGCCTCAGGTGGGTCCAAGGTCTCCTGCTCTTTGGAGAAGCCGAAAGAGAAAACAACTTGTTCCTGGGCCCAGGGCCAGCGCAAGCTCAAGCACGGCTCCTTGCCCTTGGCTCCTTGCCCTGCTTCTGGCCTTATCAGAGCCGATCCTGACCTTGGGAGCCTTGGGAACCGGGCTCCGGATGAATAGTTCTTGCCTTGCGTCAATGATTAACCTCCCAAGTACAGGCCCAAGGCTCAGCAAGGAAGGGAGAGCAAAGCGAAGTTTTATACTGATCTGTTCCTTTTGTAATAAATGGTAAGATACATATTGCATCTCTCATGGTCCTTTCCGTTTCTGTTATTATTAGAAATGCTTTGCATCTGTCATAATACCCTCTCTCATGTTGTTGCTATTATTATTATTATTGACACAACAACATAGTATGACACAGCGAACAAGATAGATATGCTGGATTTCGTATCACAAAATCACAAGTCGAACACTATTATTTCCTTGGATGTGTTACGATACCCTCTTATGCTGTTGCTATTATTGTTGTTAGAAACACCTTGCATCTGTCATGTTACCCTCTCTTGTGTTGTTGCTATTATTATTATTATTATTATTATTATTATTATTATTATTATTATTACTATTAGAAATGCCTTGCATCTGTCATGTTACCCTCTCTCTTATGCTGTTGCTATTATTATTATTATTGACAAAACGACATAGTATGACACAGCAAACAGGATAGATATGCTAGATTTCGTATCAAAAAATCACAAGTCGAACATTATTATTATTATTATTATTATTATTATTATTAATTCCTTGGATCTGTTATGGGACCCTCTCTCTTAAGCTGTTGCTATTGTTATTATTACTATTATTGCCTTGCATCTGTCATGATACCCTCTCTCATGTTGCTGCTATTATTATTATTATTATTATTATTATTATTATTATTATTATTATTATTTGAAATGCCTTGCATCTGTCATGATACCTTCTCTCCATGTTGCTATTATTATTAAATAATAATACCTATCATTATTATTTGAAATGCCTTGCATCTTTCTTGATGCTGGGTTGCTCTGAGTTTTCCAGGCTGTCTGGCCATGTTCCAGAAGCATTCCCTCCTGATGTTTCGCCCACATCTATGGCAGGCATCCTCGGAGGTTGGGAGATCTGTTGGAAACTATGCAAGTGGGGTTTATATATCTGCGGAAAGTCCAGGGTGGGAGAAATAACTCTTGTCTTTTGGAGGCAAGTGTGAATATTGCCATTGGCCAGCTTGATTAGAATTTAATGGCCTTACAGATTAAAAGCCTGGTTGCTTCCTGCCTGAGGGAATCCTTTGTTGGGAGGTGTTAGCTAGCCCTGATTGTTTCTTGTCTGGAATTCCCTTGTTTTCTGAATGATGTTCTTTATTTACTGTCCTGATTTTAGAGTTTTTTTTGCGGCTGGGAGACAGATTTTGTTCATGTTCATGGTTTCCTCCTTTCTGTTGAAATTGTCCACATGCTTGTGGATTTCGGACTGCATTCTATGGCAGTATAAAATCCAGCTTTACACTCTGGGGATGCCTGCCAATCTCCTTGGGCCCTTCTATAAAAGACATGCGTGCACATATATGCTTTCCTGCTCCCAGCAGTTTCCAAACAGGTTCCTTGACTACTGGACTGGACCAACTGGTTCGAGCCCCATCCGTCAGGAATAATGGAAGCGGGAGGGAGGGAAGACAGTGTCACACTATTCCAGAAATGCCGAATTGGCCCTTCCAGGATCCTTAGAAGATGCTGATGCAGGACTTATTTTAAATAATGCATTTTGAGAAAGTTTTGCAGCGAGAGGAGAACTTTCTGTCTTTTGTGTTGCAATCGGAACGATGCAAATAAATGGCTCTCCCGTTCCAGCTGCTATCTTCCTCCCTCGTGTTTTCCTACAAATTATCTTTTCTTGGCTGCCTGGGGAACGTCATGTTTTGCAGCAAAAATGTTCTGCTTGATGTATTTGTTTCAGCACTTGCGTGAAAAGGGCCTTTTTTTTTTTTACTAAAACTAAAACTAGGACGGTTTGGTCCTCTCTGCAAGGACGTTTAAAGCAAAATATACATAAATATCCTTCCTGTGCGTTTAGTTGGGAATTGACCTTGTCAACAGAGGCAACAAAAACCACTTGCAACCGTTCCCATCACTAATGTGCAAAATGCCTTTATAATGTATTTATTACAATTGCAGTCCATTTTGAAGCAGGTCAGAATTGCTCCCTTCCCATTGCATGGCCTTTTGATTATTTTAACAGGTTCTTAAGTAGTCTCAGTGATTTTGATTGACTTTTATTTTTAATTCCATTTTAATATTTCTGTGCTGTGGTTTCAAAATGCATTGGGTTCTGTTCTGTTTTTTTATATTGTGAGCCACTTTGCATTACGGTCAAGAGATACAAGCAAGATGTAAACAACAACTATATCTATATATATAAAAGAGTGATGGCATCAGGGCAGCGGACAAAACAACAAAACTACAGGCCCCCCAACCTCCAAATTTGACAACACAACCCATCATTCACGGCTCTAGGTTGATACAACAAAAAGAAAATAAAAATAAAGTCCTAATTAGAGGGAGAGGAATAATAGTTTTTATCCAATTGCTGCCAGTTAGAAGGCTAAGCTCCACCCACTTGGTCTCCTAGCAACCTACTCAGCCCAAGGGACAGGCACAGTTAGGCCTCACGTAGGCCTCTTCCATAGATTATCAGATTTTAACTGGATTATATGGCAGTGTAGACTCAAGGCCCTTCCACACAGCTATATAACCCATTTAGAATCTTATCTGCTTTGAACTGGATTATCTTGACTCCACACTGCCATATAATCCACTTCAGTGTGCATACTAAACATAAAGACAACCATACAACAGACATTCAATACCACCACTACCTCAACAATTTCTCACCAACACCACCAGACAACGCCACAGCAACACGTGGCCGGCCACAGCTAGTATATTTTATACTGAATATATAATATTTTATTGTATATTATATAATATACAATTGCATAATATTTTCTTCACGGGAAACTATTTGGGGGAGAAGACAACACATTGAACAACAACAATAATAGTATTGAGGATAATAATTATGATAATAATGGGATATGTAATATTTTATCGTATATTATTATATAGAATTACATAATAATATTTTCTTCTTCATGGGAAACTTATTTGGGAGAGAAGACAACACATTGAACAACAACAATAATAGTATTGATAATGATGATGATAATGGGATATATAATATTTTATTGTATATTATTATATAATATAGAATTACATAATATTTTCTTCACGGGAAACTTTATTGGGGAGAAGACAACACATTGAACAGCAACAATAATAGTATTGATGATAATAATGATGATAATAATAATGGGATATATAATATTTTATTGTATATTATATAATATAGAATTTCATAATATTTTATTCGTGGGAAACTATTTATTTGGGAGAGAAGACAACACATTGAACAACAACAATAATAGTATTGATGATGATAATAATAATGGGATATATAATATTTTATTGTATATTATTATATAATATAGATTTACATAATATTTTCTTCTTCACGGGAAACTATTTATTTGGGGGAGAAGACAACACATTCAACAACAATAATAGTATTGATGATGATAATAATGGGATATATAATATTTTACTGTATATTATATAATATAGAATTACATAATAATATTTTCTTCATGGGAAACTATTTGGGGAGAAGACAACACATTGAACAACAATAATAATAGTATTGAGGATAATAATAATAATGCGATATATAATTTTTTATTATATATTATTATATTATATAGATTTACATAATATTTTCTTCACAGGAAACTATTTATTTGTGGGAGAAGACAACACATTGAACAACAATAATAGTATTGAGGATAATAATAATGGGATATATAATACTCTATTTTATTGTATATTACTATATAATATAGAATTACATAATATTTTCTTCTGCACGGGAAAATATTTGGGGGAGAAGACAACACATTGAACAATAACAATAATAGTATTGATAATAATAATAGGATTTTGATTATTTTAATCGCCATAAAATGTACAATACACATATGAAAAGACATTACTATAAAATACATATATTAAAATATGTGGAACAAAGATTCAAATACAGTAGTAATATAGTGTACATATGAAATCAACTGGATATATATTGGTATTGATTTGCTGCTTTTCCTCTTTTAGAAGCGGCTCCAAGGCCCAGGCGGGATCCTTTCCTGTTCAAGAGCATTAACTTTCTTTCTTTAAGGAGATGTCCTCAGGAGGCCGGACGATTACATAGCCTCCGGGGTTAAAAATAGGCCTTTTCCTCCCTCGTCCTGAAGATCAGCAGCAAAGCTTTGGCCTCTGGACCTCAGACCGTTGGGTCAAAGATCAAATCAGGGGTCAAATCCTGCCTTCTCTGTCCCCTGAGAGGCACTGAAGGACATTCAATGGGACAAAATCCCACAATAAATAATAATAATAATAATAATAATAATAATAATAATAATAATAATGTGTTGTCAAAGGCTTTCATGGCCGGAATCACCGAGCTGTATGGCCACATTCCAGAAGCTTTTTTTTCCTGTTGTTTCACCTGCATCTATGGCAGGCATGCTCAGAGGTTGTGAGGTCTGTTGGAAAACTATGCAAGTGGGGTGTATATATCCCTGGAATGATGTCCAGGGCGGGAGAAAGTCTGTTTGAAGCAAGTGTGAATGTTGCATGCTTGGTTAGCATTGAATGGTCTTGCAGCTTCAAAGCCTGGCTGCTCCCTGCCGGAGGGAATCCTTTGTTGGGAGGTGTTAGCTTGATTGATTCCTGTCTGGAATTCCCCAGTTTTTCCTATATTTGCTCTACCAAGTGTTTTGGACTTCAATCCCCAGAATCCCTGGACATTGGCCAAAGCAGCTGAGGCTTCTGGGAGTTGGAGTCTTTAAAAAAAAATTATCAATGGAACAGCTCCCCTGGATTCTTTTCCTTCCATCTGTAGGCCACGCCTCTTTCCTTTTGCTCCTCCCATTCCTCCTTAGCCCCTCCCATCTATTTTCATCCTCTGACTTTATAGCCAATGGGATTTCTTGTCTATTCTAGGAGGCCACGCCCCTTTTCCATTGGATCTCTCCCCTCTAACTAAGGCGTTTGGCTTTGCCCCGCCTCTCCCGTACTTTATACCCAATGGGATGCTGTGGATGAAGCTCCTCCCTCTTTCTTATCCCGCCTCCTTTCCCTCTCATCCAATGAGTTTCTTTCATAAATACCCCGCTCATATCCCACTTGGTAGTCAATGGGACGCTGTGGCAATTCCGATCGGGTCCCGCCCCTTCAACGTTTGGGTAGGTCCCGCCTTTCCTTACCTGGCACCCAATGGGACGCTGTGGCTGAGGTGTGAGGTCCCGCCCCCTTTTCCTCCCAGCCAATGGAAACCCTCCGCGGAGGCGTCTCCCCTTTCTCCTTAGAGATGCCGGCCGATGTGGAAGAGGCTCCTCCCTCTTTCCTTTTTTCAGCCAATGAGCTTCATAGATGCCCCACCCCTTTTCCCATCGGATTCCTCGGGCTCATTACTTTCCCACAGCGTCCCATTGGCTAGGCCCCGCCTCTCCCTTACTTGTCACCCAATGGGACGCTGTGCTTGAGGCGCGAGGCCGCGAGAGGCCCCGCCCCCTTCGCCTCCCAGCCAATGGGACCCCTCGGTGGAGGCTCCTCCCCTTTCTCCTCAGAGACGCCGGCTCAGTCTGAGGCGAGCGGTGGATGAGGCGGGACGTGTGGCGCTGCGCTCGGCTCCCCCGATGGCGGTGTGGACGCGGGCGTGCAAGGCCGGCCTGGTGGAGGTGCTGCTCCGCGAGCGCTGCTGGGTGCGGGCGCTGGCCGAGCTGAGCGGCGAGGCCTTGATCCTCAGCTCGGAGCCGGAGCCGCCGCTGAACGGCCTCCCGAACGGCTCGGAGTGGGGCAGCCCCGGAGGGAGGCGCAGCGAGGCCGGGTCCGGGTCCAGCCCGCCGGAGCTGCGCGGGGCCGCCTCTGCCTCCGCCTCGCCGCCCTCCTCGCCGGGCTCGCCGCCCCTGCTGCCTTCCCCTCCGCCGGGGGTGCGGCGCGTGCGGGTGGTGAAGGCCGAGGCGGGCGGGCTGGGCATCAGCATCAAGGGCGGGCGCGAGAACCGCATGCCCGTCCTCATCTCGCGCATCTTCCCGGGGCTGGCGGCCGAGCGGAGCGGAGCCCTGCGCCTCGGAGACGCCATCCTCTCCGTCAACGGCGTCGACCTCCGGGAGGCCACCCACGACCAGGCCGTGCAGGCCCTCAAGCGCGCCGGGAGGGAGGTCCTCCTCGAAGGTGAGCCGCCGCCCGAACCCTCCCCACAGAGGGCCAGCCAGCCGTAGATGTCATTGGGGGAGAGATATGTGCGGGACACCGTCCAAACCCTCCCCACAGAGGGCTATCCAGCCATAGATGTCATTGAGAGAGAGAGAGAGAGAGAGAGAGAGAGAGAGAGAGAGATGCCAGACACCATCCAAACCCTCCCCACAGATGGCCATATAGCCATAGATGTCATTGAGAGAGAGAGAGATGCCAGACACCATCCAAACCCTCCCCACAGATAGCCATCTAGCCATAGATGTGATTGATTGATTGATTGAGAGAGAGATAGGTGTGAGGCACCATCCAAACCCTCCCCACAGATGGCCATCCAGCCATAGATGTTATTGAGAGAGAGACAGAAAGAGAGAGAGAGAGATGCTTCAGTCATATAGTCTTAGAGTGGGAAAGGCACCCCAAAGGCCATCCAGGCCAGCCCACTTCTTTCTGCCAGGCAGGAGGACACCATCCAAACCCTCCCAACAGATGGCCATCCAGCCAAAGATGTCATTGAGTGAGAGAGATGCTTAAGTCATAGGGTCTTAGGATAGAAGGGGCACTCCAGAGGCCATCCAGCCCAGCCCACTTCTTTCTGCCAGGCAGGGAAAACCATCCAAACCTTCTCAACAGATGGCCATCCAGCCAAAGATGTTATTGAGAGAGATCAGACATGGGCGAACTTCAGCCCTCTGGGTGTTTTGGACTGCAACTACTGGCTGTTAGGAATCATGGGAGTTGGAAGTCCAAAACACCTGGAGGGCCAAGTTGGCCCATGCCTGGTTCAAACCCTCCCGACAGATGGCCTTCCAACCAAAGATGTGACTGAGAGAGATGCTTATATAGAATTCTAGAACTGAAGGAGAAACCCTCAAAGGCCATCCAGTCCAGGAAAGAGAGCACCATCCGATCTCTCCCAACAGATGGCCATTCAGCCAAAGGTAGATGGCCATAAATGTGATTGAGCGAGAGATGCCAGATATGTCCTAGAGTTGGAAGGGGTTCCCAGAGGCCTTCTAAAGTACATAAATAAATAAATGCTTAGAGTCCCCAAGGACCTTCAGTTCAACTCTTAAGAGATGGATGGATGGATGGATAGAATTCTAGTCAGAAAAGACCACCCAAGGACCACCCAGTCCAATCCCCTATAGTAGATGATAAATAGGTAGGTAGGCAGGCAAATGCATAGAGTCAGAGGAGACCCCTCCAATGTCCATCCAGTCTAGCGCCCTTCTTTCTGCCGGACAGGAAGACACCATTCAAGCCCTCCCGACAGGTGGCCATCCAGCTTGATAGATAATAGCAGCTTCATGGAGAAATAGGGATATAGTAGGCATGGGCAAAATTCAGTCCTAGAGGCTTTTAGGACGTCAGCTTCCACAATTCCTAAGCGCTGGTAGGCTGTTAAGAACTGTGGGAGTTGAAGTCCAAAACACCTAGAGGAGTGTCCAAGTTGGCCCATACCTGGGCTGTAGAATTAAAGACTCTTTAATTGGAAGGGATCCCCAAAGAGCCTTCCTTCTGCCAGAAAGAAAAAATGTATAAGCCGTAATCCCAGAGCTCCTCTACTATATGTTACTTTAAGATTGGCAAGAACAGACTGGTATTATTTTTAAAATATATTAAATAATGGCATAATAACGTCACAATGCAAGGATAAAAAGGCTTAAGTCTGGCTGCCAAAGCCTGGCTCCAGAAGGCATCTTTCTCGCCCAGTTTGGTTGTAGTCCAGACTGTATTGGAGACCTCCAAGGTGCTGAAAGTGTTCCAGGAGGTGGGATTCGGCCTCGAGAAGGTGGTGACTGTCACTTCCCAGAAACCTTCACAGTGGGAGGCCCAACTGGTCTCATTGCCCTCTTCAGGGGACTTTTATGGAGGTGAAAAATAAATAAATAAGGAAGCCTTGTGTATGTCCCTGATTTTTCCAGGGAAGTCATGGACTTTTGCAGGATGCGTTTTGGAAGTTTTGATATTCTATGCAGAGGGGTAAAGTGTGTTCCAGTCCTAGATTAAAATAAAAATAAAATAATTAAAAGCCCCCCTTTTCCTGCCAAGGAACTTAAATGCTTTTGCTGCTTTTCTTTTTCTTTCCTTCCTCTTTTCCTTTCCACTGGCAAAGGGAGCGAAGGATGTCTCCCCTGGCTGGAAAAGTATTTTGCATTGGGAGGCACCTCCTTGGTGTCTTTCTGGGACCCAGCCAAGGCACTCTCCCTTTCGTGGGAGCCATGTGAACACCGACCCGCTCTTTTTCCCCAGGTGAAGGAGGGGTTGCCTTGCGGCCCCTTGCATCTCTCTGGGTGGTCCCCATCCCTTTCTTTGTGAGAGCAGGAAAAGTGCATTTCCCACCCCCATGAATTTGGCGTAATTACTCTTTTGTATCCGAGGTTCTTAAGCTGGCTTTCCCAAGCAGAGAAAGTGAGCGGGGAAAGACCCCTTTGTAATGAGTAGAATGCCAGTCAAGGATAAACTTTACAAATGTGATAACAATGTGTAGAGTACCACACACAAAAACCTCTAAAGAGCAGGAGGGGGGCCTCGCAGTCCTCAGCTTCATTCGTTTTAGTTTGCTTTTACGTTAAATGCTAACTAAAAAAAATCAAATTGTCTAACTTTGAAGCAATTACTTCCACACAATAGTTAGGATGATGAGTGATTCACGGAACCTGGTATTCTCTAAATGACAAAACCCTGAAACATAGGTCAGTCATCCTGTAAAAATCATTGTACCAAGTTGGTAGCCAGCCATTTTTTGTCTTTCATCACTTCCATGGAATCTGATCAAGAAAGTGTGCTTCACACACTGAGGTTTCTGGTTGCGCAAAATACGCCTTGACTTCTAAAACATCCAGTCGGGAGACTGCCAGCTTCGAAAGCCACAAACAATGTGAAGAAAGGCAAGAACATGTGTGTGCTGTCCTCTTTCTATCTGACAGGCTTGTCAGCTCTGGTAGACAAGCTGCCATTTATGCGCTGGAACAGTTTGTTTTGCTTGGGGCCAGGAAGCATTGCTGTCTGGGGGCGGTTGTTCTTTGGGACCGGCAAGGAGATAGACCGAGGGGTGTTTTTAGAAGTGCAGTGAATCCGTCTGCAGCTTCAGCTGTTCAGAAGAGATGGAAAGACTGACTCTCTCCTGCTTTCCTTTGGAAGGAAGGAGTATTTTGGGAAAGGAAAGCAATAGGGGAGATTGCCTTGGACATTACAGTGGCATCAGGCAAGCCCTGTGGGCATCTCCCAGAATAGAGCCGTGGTGCCATGCCCTCCCCAGGCCACTCATTTTCCTGAGATATGGCTTCTTTTGAGACATTCTAGGCTTTGCTTATCTCCCCAAAGATCAAAAATAATATTTCAGTTTTCTCATCACCCCTTTTGTATCTGTCATGAAGGAAAGCCCTTTGGCCTAAACCAGGCATGGGCAAAATTCAGCCCTCCAAGTGCTTTGGACTTTTAACGCCCACAATTGCTAACAGCCAGTAGTCCAAAACACATGAAGGGCTGAAGTTTGCCCATGCCTGGCCTCAACCCACTGGCTGGTCCAGCTAGTGCAGACCCATGTTGGGCAGCAAACCCAGAGCCACACTCTGCAGTCGAAGCATGATTCCAGTCCTTAAGGGGCAGCTATTGCTCTTCAGGGAGGAAATGGCAGGTTGCTGGCAATCTCCATGGAGCCGTGCATTACAGGGACAGGTCCTGGCATGCCTTTGATGCAAATTTCTAACCAGGCGTGGCACCGTATGCCAGGGGAGGGCAGGTGTGCCTGATACCTCCGGTCCACCTGCTGTTTCTCTCTCTGAAGCAAGTGGACTGAGGAAGGGCTCATAGGACTCGGTGCCTTGCAGCCCAGGAGACATTTGCAAGAAGAAGTGCTTTTTATCAAAAGCCTATCCTTTCATTAGTCCTCCCCTGTTGACCTTTTGGGATGTAATTCTTCCTTCTCAGCCATATAGAAGTTCAGTGCAGATGAATGCATTATGGTTGTGGTCTCATGGGGTTTGTCTGAGCCCCTTCTCCAGCTTTTACGCATTTGCTGTATAAAAGGCCTGCTTAATTCCAGGAAATGTTGCTGCCTCTTTCCCTTTTCGCAGCTTCAGTTTGTGTAAGGCTTGGAACGGGCTGAGTTTCTGTCAGAGGAATCTCATGCTCCGCGATCGCTTCTTTCTAGGATCTGCAAAGTGCAAAATACTGCAGAGTGATCTAGATGGCTCCTCTCTCTCTAAGCAGAGAGAGTTCTTTGGTTGTATTTTAGCGTCTTCTGAGGAGGCATGAAAATCCTAGCAAGAGTTTTAATACATGAAGGAACTTCCTGTTGATGATTATTTCCCAAGAGAAGAGGCCAGGGAGCGAGCAAAACTAACACACTGATGTGGCAGCAGATGCTTTGAGTGGGAATCATGGCAGCCACAACAGGAGTGGCCCTGAGGTTGGGTTTTGCAGGAATTGCACAGCTGATGTGAGCCAGCTCTGCTTTTGGGCGGGTTCTGCAACTGAGATGCTAAAAACACAAAAAAGAGTATCTGCGCCCCTCTCTTGGCCTCTCTGCTGCTGGACTAAAACAGCTACCTTGGCTTCTGCTGAGCCAAACCATGGCTTGTCTCTTTTTCCCTGAGAAATTGCGGGGGAAAGGGGGTCTCCTTGGCTCCCTTTTCCTGCCTTTTATTTTGAGGTCACCTGGCACCTGCAGAAAACATTGGCTTTCTCATATTCAGAAGGAACCAACAACTGGACTGGGCACTGGCCGGGTTATTTATTTATTTTGTGTCAAAAGCATTGCATAACAAATACATTTTAAAATGATGGGAGAAAAAAGGAAATCACAAGCAACTAAATAGTTTTAGGCCAAAAACGGGCAACAGCAACCGCATTGTCTGTAGCTAAACTGGCCGGGTTTAGGACTTTGAGCTGAGAGGCTGTGTGGACGGTGCAGTGGTTTGAATGTTGGACTCCATCTCCCAAACTCCCCACTCAGTCATGGAAATCCCTTGCGGACTTTGAGCGCACCCCTCCCCCTTCAGCCTCAAAGGAAGGCTATTTTCATTTCCTTTTTTGCTTTGAGCCTGGGAGGCTTTGTTTTGGCCTGGAATATTGGTGGCAAAATATTGAGTTTTGTGACCTTGTTGGAGTTTGGTCCAGTTTTCTTTTGGGAGGGGGGGGGGAGGCCACATCTGGCAGCCAGCTGTGGGAATCCTCTTCCAGCACAACAGGCCGGGAAGGGGAGGGCTGCTCTCTGCCCTGTTTGTGCCGTACGGAGAATAAAGGGGTGTCTCTCCCTATGTTCACACGCATTTGGCAGGAAGGGCAGCAAACCTGTGCGTGGACATGTGCCGCTCCTGCCTCCCAGCGAGGGCTGTCTGGTCATGGGGCTGGTGCCTCCCCTAGTTGCCAAGCCATTCTGGCAGACAGCGTTTGGCAGCTTCCTACCTACGGTGCCCCCCTCCTGAGCCAGTGGCCCCTGCCGCTGTCTGCCAAGCGGAAGATCTGACCTCTGCCTGGCCTTTCTGCCAGATCGGGTTTGCAGGGAGGCATCGGACAAGCCACAGCGGGCCTTCCCTTTTATCGGCTTGCAGGCCTGGGCCCTGGAGCAGCTTCCCAAAGATACTCTAGATTTGAAAAGGGTGCTCAATTCCACCTGTATTATTCTTCTGGGACTGGGTTTCGGGGTTTCATACCTAGGGCATAATAGTCAGTGCATAGAATGTAGATGCTGATTGATGTAGAACTGACCACGTAGAAAGAGTAGATTTTTTTTTTGCACTTTTTGAAACATTTCCCCTCCATGCGAGTCTGGTGGTGGTGATGGGCAGACACATGAACTCGGCCCAGCCTCAAAACAGGCTCGAGACAGGAGGGCAGTGCCAACCTTCATAAAAACAACTGTTCAGGGTCTTTTTCCTGCTTTTTCCTTCCCTCAGTCGCCATAATGCCCAGGCTTTGACATATCTCTTTGGAGCAAAAATTGGGCACAGTATGCTTCCCGTAGTGCTTTTCTGTAGAGAAGGCAGAGACGAGAAGAGCTTGGAAAAGTTAGTTTTTGAGACTGCAATTCCCAGAATTCCCAGCTGGCCATGCTGGATGGGGTTTTAAGTTGCAGTCCTTCAAAGGACGAGCAGAGGGTAAAGTTAAAATCTCTCCTCATTGATGAGGAGCAGATAAATTAAAAATTTGGTGTATTCATATCTGCTCCCTGTCCTAAGAATATATTATTGTTCAATCTAAAGGTGTGGAAATCAACCTACATATAAAAATAAACAGTACATTGTTAGGATTGGGGGGGGGGGGGGAGAAAGCTGGGCCAAGAGCTGTTCCTCCTTGTTGCAAAGACACTGGCAAAGCCTGTCCTTTCTCCAGAGTCCTCTGCCTGGAGACAAAGGCGATGATTCTGCCTCAGAGGCTCCGAATGTGGCCTTGGCCTGCTTCCCCTGAGCAACACAGATTGTCCATTGTGGCCCACGGGGCCGGGAAGCGCGTGGCACATTTAGCTCCTCTTCCATGGGCCTTTCATGAGCAGCGTGGACAGGCTCTTGGGACAAGATGTTTGCGATGGTCCTCGATAGGAAGCAAACAGTTGTGCTGCTGTTGTCTGTTGCCAACTAATGTTTGCTTTTTCGGCTGTGTTCACTACAGTTGCTGGGCGTCCCTGCACAGAAATAAGTTCCCTCACTTTTTCTAAGAGTTTTCTAATCTGTGGCTATTTGACTGCAGCAGAGGCAAGCAGGTGGAGACAGCTTGCTATTGCTCTCACAAGTCTCTTTGGTTTAAGGTTTCCGTCCACATGCGCCCACAAGCAGAGTCCTGTGGGTTGTGGGCTGCCTCACGCCCTGCTAGAGCCAAGCTTTTCTTGGGATGTGGGTATGCGCTTGTATGAATGGAAGATTGTGGTGAATGATCCATCTACGTCTTGGAGGACACAGATCCAGGAGAGCAATGAAAAAGGGAGAAATTGCTTGGTGTTTTCTTCATGGGCTGAAAAGGATGCTTGATAGCATAGTCAGATTTTGTTTACTGCTGCTACAGACATAGAGGGTTCTTAAGGTTCTTGAAGGTTCTGGGTTCAATCCAGGACAGTGCCTGTTCAAAGACCTGCTCTTGCTTATAGAGAAATGACACTGAGTCTGGGTCACACCAGATGAGATGGGCAAAGAGCCCCACTTTTTGGGAGGCTGCTGAGTTTGTCCTTCCCATGAAGAGCAGCCCTGTCTTTTAATCCACTGCTGCCTTCCGGTATGTCTTGGGATCCAGCCATTCATATGGTATGAATTTGGGATAGCCCCAAGATATGCCAGACAGAGGGGCTGAGGTGAAGCACCTCCCTCCTTCCCTTCATCAGGGGACTTCTGGGCTCTGGAGCATAAACCTATTTGGGCTGCAAGCTGACACCGGCTATGCCAAATGTTTGAGCTCATCCTTTCCCAGGGATCACCTTACATTTGCAGAGGAAAAAGGGAGATGGCATTTCCTGTTGCAGGCTCATCCCGGAGGTGAACAAAACACGTTTGTGGAGGGAAGGGCAGGATGTGGCCTCAGTTGGCCAGAGGGACAGTGTGTGCCCATAGCATTCAGGGGGACAAGACATAGCTAAGCAGAGCAGAGCACTCTTTTTAAATAACATAACACTTTATTTTGCCTAGACATTTATAGTTTATAGATATTTATTTTATTTATCGTATCGAAAGTGAACCGAGGGTACAATTGTAATGTATTTAAAAACACAAAAAGTTAAAAATTTGGCGTTATACTAAATGTCCTTTGACCAGTAGCTGAGTGCTTGGAGTGCCTCTGATGTTGCTCTGTTTTGCATGTGGCAGGACTCAGTTTGCATTACAATAGGTGGAAAGGGGTTTTCTTCTTTCTGATAGCAAGTAGAAATAATATAATAATAATAACTTTATTTTTATACCCCGCCCCATCTCCCCGAAGGGACTCGGGACGGCTTACATGGGGCCTTGCCTGATACAACAATATAATAACAACAACAAAAATAATAAAACAATTATCCCAACAATAAAACATCAGCATCAATAAAACCGTCATAAAAATCAACATACACCATAAAATGTTAAAAACAGGAGACTAATACACAACAGAAATTGTCTGTCTTTGGGGAAAGGTACATATTGGCTCATGTCCCATGCAAGTCCCCGGTGGCTCAGTGTGTTAAAGCGCTGAGCTGCTGAATTTGCAGACCCAAAGTTCCCAGGTTCAAACCCCGGGAGCGGCGTGAGCAGCTGCTGTTAGCTCCAGCTTCTGCCAACCTAGCAGTTCGAAAACATGCCAATGTGAGTAGATCAATAGGTACCGCTCCAACAGGAAGGTAACGGTGCGCCATGCAGTCATGCCGCCCACATGACCTTGGAGGTGTCTACGGACAACGCCGGCTCTTCGGCTTAGAAATGGATATGAGTTCCAACCCCCAGAGTCAGACATGACTGGACTTAACGTTAGGGGGAAACCTTTATCTTTACCTTACCTATGCAAAGAATGGACTTTCCAGCCTGTGATTTAGGCTGTCCTTTCTCTGGCCTATTTGTTCTCCCTTTCTCTCTCAGCCAGGAAATCCTACACACGATTCAAGCCAGACTCTGCAGATGCTCTAGAGTGGGATTTGGGGGGCTGAAAAGCGGGATCTGCCTCTTAACTTCCACTCTAGAGCCTGGCTTAAACTGGATGTAAGCACATAGGATTGTTTCCCTTATAAGGACTCTGCCTCCCCCTTTCAGAGAACACTTTTGGCAAGTGAGAGGATCCCTTGAGCGAGGCCCATGGCGACTCAGCCCTTCCATGTTTCCTTCGCAGCAGATGACTCACGGCCTTGTTGAACTCTGCTTGGATTTGCCGTTGGGGAAGGGGAGGCTTTCCTCCCAAAAGTGCCTGCTTCAGCACATTGCGTTGCTCACTCTCACTTGACAGAAGTGTGCCGGGCCTGGGAAAGTGGCCTCAGAGCTGTAGCAATTGTCCAGGTGCCTTGGCCCCAGTTTGAGAGAGAGCCCTGCAGCAGGAGTGAGCTGTGGCCCTTTCCCTTTTCTTTCCAGGCCTGGCAGACCTATCAGTATTCTAGCGGAGGAAAGGGCACCTTTGCAAGCAGGGATTAGCAGCACGAAGCCTGTTTGCTGTAATCCTCCCCCAAGAGCCCAAAGCCGGTGCTTTCGATGGGCAGCTTTCTCCCTCCCCTTGCAGCCAAGCAGCGCACCTCCCAGGTGCGCACCTCTTGCAATGGGCCAGTACCAGTCTGCCCAGTTTTGGTGGACTTGGAGGCTAGGACAGCAAAGGAGATTGCACCAGATGCCCTACCAAGCTGACAGACCCAGGAAAGCACTCTGGGTGTGCTGTGTTTTCAGCGGCATTGAAGTATTGCTTTTCAGGAGCTGCCACCTTTGCCAGGAGAGAATCCAGGATTCCTGAACTTGGTCCATTTTCTACTTTCTATTCAACCGTTTCCATTTAAATTACACTGAGCTCTACATCAGGCATGGGCAAACTTGGGCCCTGCAGGTGTTTTGGACTTCAACTTCCACAATTCCTAACAGCCTCAGGCCCCTTCCTTTCCCCCCTCAGCCGCTTAAGCGGCTGAGGGGGGAAAGGAAAGGGCCTGAGGCTGTTAGGAATTGTGGAAGTTGAAGTCCAAAACACCTGCAGGGCCCAAGTTTGCCTATGCCTGCTCTACATCCATCCCATGTATCGGTTCTTGCTTGAGGTCACGTTATCCTCCCTTTGCCAGTAGACATGCCTGCTCTTCTTGCCTCAAATATTGCCAGTGGGTCTTTATTATTCCTTGGGAAACCATAATGCACAAATCTGACATATTAATGCAGAGAGAAGCTTCTGAGGCTTGTTTGTCTGGGTTATTCCATACATGTTTGATTCTGAAACAGTGCCTTTCTCAGATCCTTGAAGGGAGGGTGTGTGAATCTGTAAAAAAAATCTAGTCTTGGATTCCTGTTGCTTTTTTCCTCCTAGTTTTGGGGAAAAACTCCTTCCAAAACATAACAAGCCAGTTTTTCAGTATGGTTAGAGGGCTCTGCTGTTCCGCTTCCAGAGTATTCTGGAAACTGATCCCAAAAGGAACATTTTCAAATCCTCCCTTCGAACAATCTGGGAGGATGATAAAGGCAGTCTTCTAACCCTATCTGAAGCATTTTGAAAACTGGCTTGTTATGTTTTCATGCCAAATATTGGGACAGCTTTCCTTTTGGGCCACAACTCTAATAATAATAATGATGATGATGATAATAATAATAATAATAATAATAATAATAATAATAATAATAATGAACTGGTGGGATCACAAACCTGCAAAAGTATTGGAAAATGAGCACGCAAAGATACTGTGGGACTTCCGAATCCAGAATGACAAAGTTCTGGAACACAACACACCAGACATCACAGTTGTGGAAAGGAAAAAGCTTTGGATCATTGATGTCGCCATCCCAGGTGACAGCCGCATTGACGAAAAACAACAGGAAAAACTCAGCCGCTATCAGGACCTCAAGATTGAACTTCAAAGTCTCTGGCAGAAACCAGTACAGGTGGTCCTGGTGGTGATCGGCACATTGGGTGCCGTCCCAAAAGATCACAGCCGGCATTTGGAAACAACAGACATTGGCAAAATTATGATCTGCCAACTGCAAAAGGCCACCCTACTGGGATCTGCACGTATCATCCAAAAATACATCACACAGTCCTAGACACTTGGGAAGTGTTCGAGTTGTGATTTTGTGATACGAAATCCAGCATATCTATCTTGTTTTCTGTGTCATAAAATAATAATAATAATAATAATAATAATAATAATTTTATTTTTATATCCCGCCCCATCTCCGCAAGGGGACTCGGGGCGGCTTACATGGGGCCAAGCCCAGGAAAAACAGACAATATAAAACACAACAATAACACAAATCAATCAACAATAAAGCAAGTCATAAAACAAATAAAATCATATAAAACAAACATTCTTGATAAAATCCTGGGTTGGCTCCTAAAAAGAACTGGGCCATAAAAGTGCTAGTAGTATCAGATACAGTCGGGGAGAGGACGATACAAAACCATTATCCCATTAAAGTGCTGGGGAAGGCATAAACAAAGGAGACTATGGCCGGCTAAAGGAATAAAGTGCAGTAAAAATAAAAATGGGCAACTGGTCAATCCTTTGCTATGGAACTCTAGTTTCCAGGCTCTGTGTCTGTACCTCCCTTGGACTGTTGAGGGTTGAAGTGGGGAGGTTTGGAGCACCTTGGGGCTTTGTTGAGCCAAAAGCTTTTCCCAGAGCCAGCTGGAGGAGAAGCTCTCCCGTGACTCATCCTGTTCCACCAGCAAACCTTTTTCCTGTTGAATAAACACGTTCCACACTTTCCTTTGGGCAGCAGAGAAACTTGTGGGCCAAACAGTTGGAGGAAATTGACTCCTCTTTTGTCCAGCCAGCATTTGCCAAGTGTTAGTTGCTGGCAGGAGGGGAGGAGAGCGTTCTCTTCCAATATATCTCCTACATGGGCACTGATGTTGCCCAACCTGAAAATGGCTGCTGACCCCCCTCTCTCTTCCCCTGTGTTTTCTCTCTTGCTCCCAGTGAAATACATGCGGGAGGCCACCCCGTACATCAAGAAACCCTCGCTCGTGTCGGACCTGCCCTGGGATGGGGCCCCTCCGCAGTCCCCCAGCCTCAGCGGCAGTGAGGACTCCGGCTCCCCGAAGCACATCCCCGCCAAGGACCGCAAGGTGATCCCCTTGAAGATGTGCTATGCCACCCGGAACCTGAGCATGCCGGACCTGGAGAACAGGTGCGCCAAGGAGACAGCAGTCAAAGGTGGGGAGGGAGCGAGGCGTCCTCTAGCAGCAACACCAGGGGTTGTATTATTTACTCTGAGGAGTAGGTACGGTCCCAGGACTGGGGGGACCAAACACTATTTATCCCCTTGGTCCTACATTTTCAGTGAACAGCCAGGCCAGGTGAGGCCTTTCCCAGGTGAGCAGTCTACTGGTCTGAGCCATTCATTTCCCTCACAAAAAGCACATTCTTGTGTGGATTTGCAAAACTAGGAAGTTGGGATATCAACAGGGTTGAGGTGTTGGTGTCCTTCGGATTGAATCTTGCCATGTTCTTTCTGGGAAATGTTTCTTGTGTTGATGTCAGGGCAGAGAAAGCTGCACCCCTGTGTTGCCTTTTCACTCCCCAGAGAAGTGTGCCATAGGGACAGGCTGCAGGCTGGATTGTCCCACCGCTGAACTGTGCTCTCGGGTTCCCTTGAGAGTAAAGTTCAGAGGAAGGGCAAACCTCCACACTCACCTTCTTCCTTCCGAATTCTGCTCCTAATCTTCTCATGTAGCACATGTCTGCAGTGACAGCTTGGCTAGCTCTGCAAGTCAGGTGCAAAGGCAATAAACAAACTGAGGACCAGATCCTGGTCCTGTGCTGCCCTTCCTTCATTCCCATCAACAGTCCTGACCGTCTCCCTCCCTCCCCTTTTCTTATTCCAGAGCCAGTCTGTGCTCTTGGATGGCCCAGGATACACACTTAATCCTGTCCTGGCTCCCTTCCTGGGAGAGAGATGAACTTTGGGCCCAGGCCACATGCAGATGGAGCCAGAGAGGAAGTGTCTGCTCATCATCCCCGGTTCCTTCCCGGGTGTTGAGTTTCAGTCAAACAGGAACAAGGAGGTGGGGTGGGGGCGACTGCAGGCTCCTGGCTCAGTCCCTCCTCGAGTTGTAAATCCTCCCAAGAAAATGTTAGGGCCTTCTTGGGTTTATGGCCAGCATCCCTCTGCTCTTGGGGCTGGCTGTCTCTCAGTTGCCTTTGCAGCTTTTTTGCTGCAGCTGCCTTTGAGCCCTTTCAGAAAGCAAAGATCAAGCAACCTTTGAATGTTTAGGCGCCTCAGGGCTCAGATCCTTGGGTCCTCAGCTTACAGCCCTGGCTCACACTTAGCACCAAAAAGCAGGAGCCACCACCCTGACAAACCGCTTCCTTGAAACCCTGGCTGCCTGTGGAGAGTGCTTCAGACTCACCTTGCTGTGATCTGAGAGACCGGCTTAGGAGCTCAGATGCCAAGAGGTGGTTTCCTTTCTTGCCAGCAGCTTTGGGGCTTAGCCGGCTGGAGCAAGAGCTCTTTATGGCTCTCACAAGCCATCTCAGCTACGTCGCTCCAACTTTGAAGGGAGATGTTCAACATAGTTTTCCTTGTCACTTAGTGAGCAAGCACTTTGTAATGCTGGCAGTGAGTGTGGAGGTTTGATCTGGCTGGCTTTGAGGTGAGGTGGGCCCCCTTCGCAAGACTGCCTCTCCAGCTCTTTGCAAACTGTTGCCTGAATCGTGTTGGCATTCTAAAACAAACCTGCCGGGCCCTGAATATGTACACAAGGAAAGGCGGGGAGTAAATAGTAATAGTTAATAACAACAACTATATACCCAGTACTGAATTCTGCATGCTTGCTTTGGCCTCTAGCCTTTGCCTGGCTTGTTCCAGGAAAAGGTTCCCAAGCCCAGGTCAAAGAGCAGCAAGGAGATCCCTGTGCCGCCCTCCCGTCGTGTGTCAAGGGATTAGCAGATGCATAATCCCCAGGGAAGGCTTTACCTTTGTGTTGCCTTGTGTGTGCGGTTTGCCTTTATCCAATCAATCCCAACAAGAGATCACCGCGGGGGGGGGGGGGGGGGATGAAGAGGAGGATGGTGCTACAAGACTCAGCTTTTGTATGGCTAGATGCTTGATATGCAATGGATCGTTCTGGTGAAAGTTGTACTTGGTCAGTGACTTGGGTGGGCTTTGGACAAGAGATAGAAAGCAAGTGAAAGAAGTTGGGGGATGACAGCAGCCTTAAGTTTGTGCAGAAATGCTGCAAGTCCTCAATGCCATACTGCAAGTCCTTTCTGATCAGAAATGCCACCTTTGCTGTGTGTGGAAGTGTGAAAGCCTTTACCCACCCCTCCAGCAGCAAAAAAAAACAAAAAAAAAAAACACCCCATTGGTAATAAGCAGTGAGGGATGATGGGAGCTATGCTCCAAAAATGAACAGCTGCCCATTTAGTTGTCTCATGACAAGTACTACCAGCGAATCATTGTTTATTGTGTCTTTTCGGAGTCACAAATATTCAGAGGGGAAACACATCAATGTGGATTTTGTCTTCCCCGTCTGCTGCCCAATGAAGGAGCAAATGCGTGACGCCAGACATGTGCCCTCAGATATTGGTTGGCAAAGCCAGGCATGCATAGTGGGATGGGCCTGGACACAGAGAGTGTTGCAAAGAATGGCAGGCAGTCTCGCAAATTGAAGCTATAGATCTGGATGTTCCTACAGTTTTTCTGATCAGCTCCCTCTCTGTTTTGCTCTGCAGGCTGATCGAGCTGCACTCCCCGGATGGCCGCAACACCCTGATTCTACGGTGCAAGGATCCGGCTACAGCGCAGGCCTGGTTTGCGGCCATCCAGGCCAACATAGCGGCCCTTCTGCCACAGGTCCTGGCAGAGCTCAATGCCATGCTGGCTGCCAGCAACAGCCCCGGGAGCAGCAAGGAGGTCAAGCACATTGCCTGGCTGGCTGAACAGGTGAGAGGCTTGCATGCAGCTTTACTGGGACATCAGCACTCTTTAGGAAGCAGCCTTGGCATGGCCTGGCCACACAATCAAAGGCAGGAGTTCTGCCGTCTAAATTTGAAATCCTGAAAATAACAAAAACAAAACAAATTTACTGGGACTTCCTCACACCTTGGCCTACCCACATAATCAAAGGACCAAACTTAGCACATATATACCCAGATGGGTTTAAAATACTGAGTTGGTTTGGAGGCTTTGGGGGGGGGGGGGGGCTGCAATTGACCCAGGATGATGGGAGGTGTAGGCCACCCATATCTGTGAATCCCTCCAACAAGGGATCTGATAATTGCATCCAGCCAGATCTGGATTACGAAAGTTGCAAGCTGACCAGATCTAGGGCTGATGGGAGTTGCACCCCATCCTCTGTATGATTTTAAAAATGGTCCGGTTATACAGTTAGGCATCTTCTAGTGCAGGGGTCCCCCAAACTTTTTAAAGAGGGGGCCAGTTCACAGTCCATCAGACCGTTGGAGGGCCGGACTATAGTTGAAGAAAAAAAAACCCCTATAAACAAATTCCTATGCACACTGCACATCTCTTATTTTGAAGTAAAAAACAAACGAACGGGAACAAAGCCAGCCTCAGTGTTAATAATAATCATAATCATAATAAAACTAATAAAGAGGGTGGGAAGAGACTCCTTGGACCATTTAGTCCAATCCCCTTCTACCTTTGTGCACCAAAAGAACAAGCAAAGCACCCCTGACAGATGGCCACCCAGCCTCAATGTTGTTAATAATAATAATAACAATAAAGGCGTGTGCCTTTCCGTCCTCCCTCAAGCCGCACGCAGAGGAGAGAGCCACCGCTACCACGGGGGCCGGATAAATGGCTTTGATAGGCCGCATGTGGCCCCCGGGCCTTAGTTTGGGGACCCCTGTTCTAGTGCATAATCCAAAACCAAACCATGACTATTTTTAATAAATAGCGTAATGAAAAAGGTAACCCGTGCAATGCCTGGTGCCTAGATTAAAATAAATCCCCGTGTTGCAGAAAACGACAACAAAACGAAAGTGGGGTGTTTGCTTTGTTTGAAAGGTGACTTGAACTTCCTGGAGCACAGTATTCTCCCAGTTTTAATCCCATTAAACTGGGCAGGCCATCATGCAGGTCATTTGTGGCCCACTCTTGAATAGGTAGAAGTGGTGTGTTGCTGTGTGCCCACACATCACAGACTGAACTGCATGGATGGTGGACAAGGGAGCTAGACAGAGCCAGCTGATCTGGAGCGCTGTTGATATCCATGTTCTATCACTCCCCTTTTAAATTTCATTCCTTCCTTTCCCTTTTGTGCTTTCTTTTGGTCCTCAAGCTTCTCACCATTGCAGCTCCATATTTTCAGCCCAGTTTGTGCATCTGCAGTGGATGGTTGCCTAGACAAGTTGATGCCACAGCAGGTCAAGTCTGGCACCGCACCCTTTTCCTGCTGCTGCCAGGAACAGGAAGTGCGCCTGGCTCTCGCATAAATGTGTCCAGAGAGCCATGACATTTCTGTGGCAGCTCGATCCTTCCCAAAGGAGGGAGCAAGATGAGGCAGATACCCAGCCCTCTGGGCCCAGATGTGCCTTTTTAGAGCATTCCAAAAAAAGTGTGGCAGGGAGATATTCGGGACCCTGGTATAGAAAACAAACCTGTGCATCCTCTGTGTTAATTGTTCTTTTTACTTGAGTAACTCTTCAAGTCTTGCCCATTATGTAAGTCAGTTTGCTTTTTATTTATTTACAGTATTTATTTACAGTATTTATATTCTGCCCTTCTCACCCCGAAGGGGACTCAGGGCGGATTACAATGAACACATATATGGCAAACATTCAATGCCAACAGACAAACAACATACATTAGACAGACTCAGAGGCATTTTTAACATTTTTCCAGCTTCATGATTCCGGCCACAGGGGGAGCTGTTGCTTCACCGTCCAGTAGTGGCTGTACTTCCTCATTCCTTTCCTCATGTTTTGCTGGCAGTTTTATGGTGTTGTAAATTAGCCTCCCCGCATAAAGCATCCCTAAATTTCCCTAATTGACAGATGCAACTGTCTTTCAGGGCTGCATAGGTCAACAGCAAGCCGGGGCTATTAATGGTCGGAGGCTTAACCCGACCCGGGCTTCGAACTCATGACCTCTCGGTCAGTAGTGATTTATAGCAGCTGGTTACTAGCCAGCTGCGCCACAGCCCGGCCCCTGTTAAATTCTTTGTTTTCAAAACATGCACAAATAAGGGTGTAAAGCACTCTAAAATGATGCAACTTTTAGGAGGGCAAGGCAATATGTGGTCTGAGGGTCATTCTATGGCCAAAGTGGTGTTGGAATGCTCTTGGGACTGCAGAGCCTGTCTTCCAAGCTCTCATCCCAAGGCGCAAATCGGCATCACTTTGTCGATTACACCGCTTTCCTGATGCTCTCCCTTTAGCCAGACCAAGGACCTGTGTTTGCAGGTAGCGTTGCCCTGCACATCTGCTTTGCCCTTTCCTTTTGCTTCCCAAGACCCCTGTCCACTTGCGAGGACAGCCATCCAATCTCACTTCCTTCCTTTTGGTTTTCTCAGGCCCGACTGGACGGGGGCCGGCAGCAGTGGCGGCCGGTTGTCCTGGCTGTGACGGAGAAGGACCTGCTGCTTTACGACAGCGTGCCCTGGACGAGGGACGCCTGGGCCTCCCCCTGCCACAGCTACCCCCTCATCGCCACCAGGTAAGAGGGAGGACGGGCTGTTCGGGTGGAACCAGAGGGAGAATGTAGGGGGAGCCTGTGAGCATCTGGGCCCCCTTAAAAACAGCACTTCAAAAGGACCCCACAAAGGTTCCTGACTTTTCCTCCTCCTCTCTGTTTGAGGTGCATCAGGTGCATGTTGGGAGAGACTGGTGGGGAGATTGATCCTTGCTGTTTTCCTGCACAGTTCCACTCCCACTCCAAATGCTTCCCTGTGGAAAGAGAGTCCTTTGTGACTCCTCTCACTCACTCCACCACTCAGTCCAGAGATGTTTCCCTGAAAGGTGTCCTTTTGCTAAGGAGGAGGCCCAGCCAGGCACCTGAGACGTTCCCCTGCCACCTGCTTCCTTGCAGTTTGCATTGCTTGGCCCACCAGGCCTCTCTTTCGTAGTGCCACATTCCAGGAATGCTGAAGGCCCCTGCGCTGGCTCTCCCTGGCCTCAACTGAGTTGGTGTTACACAGCCCTGAAGTGGGAGTCTCCTAGGAAGCTGAGGGCAGTGGATGCAAATCCCATGACCTTCGTAAGATAATACACACACACACACACACACATATATATATAAACACAACTGCAGGACCGGCACCCAGTTGTCCCACTTTGACTCCTATATATAGATATATATGAGTCACAGTGGTGAAGTGCGTTAAAGCACTGAGCTGGAGACCGAAAGGTCCCAGGTCCAAACCCCGGGAGTGGCGTGAGCGGCCGCTGTTAGCTCCAGCTCCTGCCAACCTAGCAGTTCGAAAACATGCCAATGTGAGTAGATCAATAGGTACCGCTCCGGCGGGAAGGTAACGGCGCTCCATGTAGGCATGCCAGTGGCCACATGACCTTGGAGGTGTCTACGGACAACGCTAGCTCTTCGGCTTAGAAATGGAGATGAGCACCAACCCCCAGAGTCAGACATGACTGGACTTAACGTCAGGGGAAAACCTTTACCATATATATACACACACACACACACACACACACACACACACAAACTGCAGGACTGGCACCCAGTTGTCCCACTTTGACTCCTATATATATATATATATGTATATGTATATGTATGTATGTATAAAAACAACTGCAGGACCGGCACCCAGTTGTCCCACTTTGACTCCTATATATATATATATATATGTGTGTGTGTGTGTGTGTGTGTGTGTGTATGTATATGTATATGTATGTATGTATATATATATATATGTATAAAAACAACTGCAGGACCGGCACCCAGTTGTCTGTCCCACTTTGACTCCCTGCTGGGCTTTGTGCTTATAAAGTTCTTTGAGGCCCAGAAACGGGAGTTCTTCTGCAGCTGGGATTTGGCTCCTCTTGGTCCTCTGAGTGTAGTGGGCCTCACGATGGGAGCCTGCCTCATTCTTTTACACTCCAAAAGCCATATGTGTTTAAGGATGTGGGAGGGGGGAGGTTCACAAAGTGTCCTGGCAGCCGTCTACCAAACATGTTTGGCCTTCTGTGGTCGGGTGGGGTGGCCATGACCCCTCATAGCTGCTCTGTGGTCCTGCCGCAGATTCAAGCCCAAGTTGCTTGTTCTGCAGTCTCCCCCAATTTGGGAGATATATCCTCCTTGGACAGCAGCAGCACTGACTGCATTTGTGCCCCTCCCTGGGCTTCTGCCCTTTGCGGCCCAAAGAGGTGGGGCTCTTGGCAGGGCTTCCGGAAGGGAGGGAGGGAAGGGGGGGCTGAAGCAGCTGGAGTCAATTAGGCTCCCTCCCAGGTCTCTGTCTTCTGCCAAAATCCGGCACCAAAAAAGAGACTCTTGGCCAAAGCGGCTTCAGTGCTCACCTCCTTCCCCACCTGTCTCCTCCCAGCCCTCAGACTCCGCAACTCTGTGTTACTGTGTTTTCCCAATTTATGCAACTCTTGGATAAAATCCATAGGGTGGGTTTCTGGATTTATGCCCCAGGACCCTTTGAGGAGCGGGATTGTAGCCTCTGCAGGACAATGTGTATTTCTTTAATGTCCAAGAAGAGGATGCCTGGAAAGCATGACTCCATCAAAGGCCCCTAGTGAGGGGTGTTTCCTTCCTGGAGCTCCGTTGGGAGCAGTGCTTCCCAACCAGGTCTTATGGCAATGATGGGCAACCTGTTGCGCTTAGTGTGTCAAAATTCACCAAAAAACCTAGCATGACTTGGGTGGTGTGTCACTTTGAGAAAAAATCCATAATTTTGCAATATGTATAGTTTAAATAACAAAAATATATAATTGTGATATATAACTGTATTCAATAAATCAAAAACTATTTAATACCGTTATTTCCATGTACAACAATCTATGGTACCTCTTGCAGTTTCCACGCTGATTTCTCTCTATTCTAGTTTCAATATAGTCATGAGCAATGAATAATATAATAATAATATAATAGTAATAATATGATAATATACTACAATAATAATAAAATAATAGACATTTATATATACACACACACACACACACATACATATATACAGTAGAGTCTCACTTATCCAACACTTGCTTATCCAACATTCTGGATTATCCAACGCGTTTTTGTAGTCAATGTTTTCAATACATCGTGATATTTTGGTGCTAAATTCATAAATACAAAAATTACTACATAGCATTACTGAGTATTGAACTAGTTTTTCTGTCAAATTTGTTGTATAACATGATGTTTTGATGCTTAATTTGTAAAATCATAACCTAATTTGATGTTGAATAGGCTTTTCCTTAGTTTCTCCTTATTATCCAACATATTCGCTTATCCAACGTTCTGCCGGCCTGTTTATGTTGGATAAGTGAGACTCTACTGTATGTATGTGTGTGTGTGTGTGTGTGTGTGTGTGTGTGTGTGTGTATGTATGTGTGTGTGTGTATGTGTATATATATATATATATATATATATATATATATATATATATATGTAATGTGCATAATTCTCATGGAGTAAACAACAAAACCACTGGACCAAACCACACCAAATTTGGCCACAAAAGACATAGTCATCCAATCAATCTGCATGCAGCAGCGTGTCAGCAAAAATGGCTAGGCGTGTCAGTGCTGACGCGTGTCATAGGTTGGCCATCACTGTCTTATGGACTTCAACTCCCAGAAATCCTAGCCAGCTCACCATCTGATGGGAATTGTGGGAGCTGAAGTCCCAAACACCTGGAAGACCAAAGGTTGGGGACCACTGGTTTAGATGGGCGGTTCAGAGAGGGCTTTCAAGACCCTTCCTCCCCTGCCCATTTCTTGACTAAGGCCCTTCTCTCCTCTTCCTCTTCCTCCAGGCTGGTCCACTCTGGCTCTCGGTCGCCCTGCCTGGGCTCGGAGCTGACCTTTGCCACACGGACGGGTTCCCGGCAAGGCATCGAGATGCACATCTTCCGCGTGGAGACTCATCGGGACCTCTCCTCCTGGACCCGCATCCTGGTGCAAGGCTGCCACACTGCTGCAGAGCTCATCAAGGAGGTGTCCTTAGGTCAGTGCAGCCTTGTGTAGACATATTTCTCCTTGGTCCTGGCTGTTGTGGGAGGATTCAGCTTTTCATGGCATTTTGGTGGGCCTCGGGCTCCCTCTAGCGTTTGTGGGGAGCGGCAGCTCTTTAGTGCAGGTAAGGCTCCCTGGTTGCAAGCTCAGCATCAGAAAGGCCTCTCTTCTGGGGCTCCATGGAAACAGAAGCAAAATAATCCATATTCCAAAAGCCTTGATTGAAAATGATACATTGAGAATGATCCAGTATTTCAGTAGAAACTGCCTCTTATTTAAAGGGATTGCTGAGAATTATTTATTATTTATTTATTAGCGACATTTATATCCTGCCTTTCTCACCCCGAAGGGGACTCAGGGCGGCTTACAAGCTACCGTGTTTCTCTGAAAATAAGACAGTATCTTATATTAATTTTTGCTCCCAAACATGCGCTAGGTCTTATTTTCAGGGGATGTCTTATTTTTCCATGAAGAAGAATTCACATTAATTGTTGAACAAAAAAATGAACATTTATTATATACTATACAGTAGTTGTCATCACAAACCAACATAATCAAACAAACTGTGAATCCTATCAAGAATTTCTTGTTACTACCATTATTTCCATGTACAACACTCTATGGTACATACATTTACTGATCCTACATGCTATGGGGTTCTGTTCGTTGGGCATGCTTCCAAACAAAAACTTGGCTAGGTCTTGCTTTTGGGGGAGGCCTTATATTTAGCAATTCAGCAAAACCTCTACTAGGTCTTATTTTCTGGGGATGTCTTATTTTTGGGGGAACAGGGTATATATACATACAATAAATTATATTAGTATAGCACAATATAAGCACTACATAAGCATTATATATTATATAAGCACTATATGACTATATTGCAATATTATTAGTAATATTGCATGTAATACAAATACACAATTATAATATTATAATTATAATACAATTATGCTGTTCACTTTTTAGTTGCAGACTTTTAGGACACTGAGCGCACAGAGTGCAGCTGTGAACACAGGGACCTGTTTGTCCTGGAGTTAGATCATTATTATTATTGTGATGTCGAAGGCTTTCATGGCCGGGATCACAGGGTTGTTGTATGTATTCCGGGCTGTATGGCCATGTTCTTTCCAATGCTAATTAAGGTGATTAACTGCAACATTCATGCTGACTTCCAACTGACAAAGAACTCTTCTCACACCCTGGACTCTCCAGAGATATATATTAACCTTCCTTGCCTAGTTTCTCCATGCCTTACAACCTCTGAGGATGCCTGCCATAGATGTGGGCGAAACGTCAGGAGAGAATGCTTCTGGAACATGGCCATACAGCCTGGAATACATACAACAACCCTATTATTATTATTATATTTATATCCTGTTTTATTCTTTGAAAGGAGACTCAAAGTAGCTCACAATACTAAAAACAGTACAAATTACAATTTCAAACCTACAACTTACAAACATTAAAAGAAGTATTAAGATAGAATTATAGGGACTCCATTCAGGGTGCTTGGAATTGCAACTCCTTGTCTGAGCTCTAGTTCCGCTGATCTTGGGCTCTGATTTCAAAACAGCAGAGAGTCCCCATGGTTTCAGGCAGAGAAAGAGGTCTCCTTTCTTTTCCACTGGATGTGGAAGCTTGACTTGGGCGAGGGCCACAGATGGGCAAAGAGGGTTCTGCACTGCAGCTCCCAGCCTTCCCAGACATTGGTTGTGCTGGCTGTGCGGCCACAGAGCAGTAACATCTGAAAGGCCGTTGTTTACCTTTGGCTCACTGCCTCCTTATATTCATCCCTTCCCAGGCTGCGTCTGGAACAACCAGGAGGTCCGCCTCAGGGTCCACTACGAGAACGGCTTCACCATTTCCAAGGAGGAGGCAGGAGGCTCCTCCAGCGTCCTCTTCCGGTATCCCTTTGAGAAGCTGCGGATGTCTGCGGACGACGGCCTCAGGAACCTCTACCTGGATTTCGGGGGACCGGAGGGGGAGCTGGTGAGTGGGCCGCCCATCTCAGAGTGATCATGGACATTGAGTCCTAGAGTGGGAAGGGACCCCCAAAGGCCATCTAGTCTTTGCCAGGCAGGAAGGCACCGTTCAAGCCCTCCCAACAGATGGCCAGCCAGCCTTTTCTTAATAGTGATAATATAGAACCACAGATTTCTAGAGTTGGAAGGGGTCCCCTAAATCTATCTGCTCTTTGCCAGGCAGGCACCATCCAGGCCCTCCTGACAGATGGCCATTTAGCCTCTGCATAACAACAACAACAATAAGGAATAACTGCCATTCTGAGACAGAATGAATAAGGGGGCAGGAAGACATCATTCCACCATGTTTCCTGTGCCAATATAACAATATATAATAATATTATGCTATACCAGGGATCCCCAAACTTTTTAAACAGGGGGGCAGTTCACGATCCTTTGGATCGTTGGAGGGCCGGACTATAGTTAATAATAATAATAATAATAATAATAATAATAATAATAATAATAATAATAATAATAATAAATAGAGACCCTTTGGGCCATTGAGTCCAGTCCCCTTCTCCCTTTGGGCACCAAAAGCACAAGCAAAGCACCCCTGACAGATGGCCTCCCAGCCTCAATGTTAATAATAATAATAATTACTACTACTACTACTACTACTACTACTTGGAAAGTATTCAACTTGTGATTTTGTGATACGAAATCCAGTATAACTATCTTGTTTGCTGTGTCATACAATGTCGTCGTGACATAATATAATAATTGGAAGAGAACCGAACCCTTGGGTCATCTAGCCCAACTCCCTTCTGCCTTTGTGCTGTGGGTGCCGGATAAATGGCTTCGATGGGCCGCATGTGGCCCCCGGGCCTTCGTTTGGGGACCCCTGTGCTATACTAATAATGTAATATATTGTAGGTAAAGGTAAAGGTTTCCCCTGACGTTAAGTCCAGTCATGTCTGACTGGGGGTTGAAGCTCATCTCCATTTCTAAGCCGAAGAGCCGGCGTTGTCCGTAGACACCTCCAAGGTCATGTGGCCGGCATGACTGCATGGAGCGCCGTTACCTTCCCGTCGGAGCAGTACCTATTGATCTACTCACATTGGCATGTTTTCAAACTGCTAGGTTGGCAGGAGCTGGAGCTAACAGCGGCCGCTCACGCTGCTCCCGGGGTTTGAACCTGGGACCTTTCGGTCTGCAAGTTTAGCAGCTCAGCACTTTAATGCACTTCGCCACCGGGGCTCCTAATATATTGTATATGCGTATAATATTAATAATATTATAATGTAATACAATATAATAATTATACACTATTATAATGGTATATTTATATTACTTGTAATATTACTAATATTACAATATAGTGTTATAGTACAATAATAATAATAATAATAATAATAATAATAATAATAATAATAATAAAAAATTTATTCTTATATCCCGCCCCATCTCCCCGAGGGGACTCGGGGCGGCTCACAACAATAATAAAAAGAGTGACAAATTACACATTGTAAAATCAAACATGAAAAGCAGTCATACAATCAATACATACATCACATGTTAAAAACAAGGAGATAAAACAGTTCTAGGCCGAAATAGAGGGCTTCTGTAGCTTCGTGGCAGAAGTACTCAGCAAGGTATCAATAATCATGGCAGAACACTCTCTAATTAAATTAAATGGGCAGACAAATCAACCCCCAAAAATTAGTCATCGAAGGCCCTCTGGAAAAGCCAGGTTTTAAGGCTTTTTCGAAAGGCAAGGAGGGTGGGGGCCTGTCTAATCTCCCTCGGGAGTGAGTTCCAGAGGCGGGGGGCCACAGCGGAGAAGGCCCTCTCTCTCGTCCCCACCAGCCGCAACTTTACCTACAATATAGTAATATATAATGCCTGTATTGTGCTATATAAATAATATAATATATTGTATGTACATATGACTTGTGAGCCACCCTGAGTCCCCTTTGGGGTGGGAAGGGCGGGATATAAATGTCGCAAATAAATATATAAATAATATTGTACCATGGACTCCTAGAGTTGGAGGGGACCCCCAAAGAGAGCCAAGCAGCCCAACTCCTTTTTTCAAGGCAGGAAGGCACTATCCAATTCCTCTTGACAGATGGCCATCCAGCCTCTTCTTCAAAAACCTTTTGAGGAGACTCTACACTAACCATGCCTGGGTTTCTTCCTTGATATCGCATGGAGGGAGGGCCAAAGTTTTCCCATGCCTGCTCTGCTATCTAATTTTCTTAATAAGAAGTGTATCTTCCCCTAGTCCTTTAATCAAAATCTCACTTTGATCTGAAGGTGGTTTAAACCTGCTCTTGCTCTTGCTTCAATGCATTGACTCCAAATGACTTGGTTGTTCCTCTTTCTTCAGGCGCTGGAGCTCCATTCCTGCCCGAAGCCCATTGTCTTTGTGATGCACACGTTCCTCTCGGCCAAAGTGACCCGCATGGGCCTCCTGGTGTAGCAGGCGATTTTGAGGGCGGCACCAGCCACAAAGCGGCACCGACTCCTGCCTTTGCCGATCCCTGCTCCTCCCTTCCTTCTTCCCTCCCTTTGACGCCTCAGTGCCTTAGTGGGGCCCCCGAGGGGCAGCGGCAGAAGAAGGGCTTCGGGGGAAGGACCGCCTTCCCGAAAGAGGAGCAATGGACGCTGGAAGGGAAGGGAAAGGAAGGGACAGATGCCCTCGCCATCCGATTATTCGCTGGGAGCCGGGCCCTGAGGGCAGGCCCTCGGTCAGCTCCCATCTTCGGGTCTCAAGAAGCCATGTTTCCCGTATCACTCACCAAAAGTGCCTTTGGGGCCGGAAGGAGGGCTGCAGAACAAAGGGCCAGTGCTGTGCCTGGTCTACGGTGGGGCTCACTTTCTTGCAGGGACCTCCAAAAAAAGGGTAAAAGCAGCCTTTCCCCTGGTTTATTGATCTGGGTCTGTTTAGCTTCCAGAAGAGAAGGTTGAGAGGAGACATGAGAGCCATGTATAAATATGTGAAAGGGTGTCATGAGGAAGAGGGTGCAGGCTTGTTTTCTGCTGTCGCTAGGATATGAAGCAATGAGTTCAAATGACAGGAAAGGAGATCCCACCTGGACATTAGGAAGAACTTCCTGACTGTAAGAGCTCTTCAACAGTGGAACTCACTGCCTCAGAGACTTATGGAGGTTCCTTCCTTGGAAGCTTTTAAACAGAGGCTAGTTGGCCATCTGTTGGGATTGCTTTGATTGTGCTTTTCCTGCCTGCCAGGGGGTGGGACTAGATGGCCCATGTGGTCTCTTCCAACTCTGTGATCCCAGTGGTCAGGAGGACAGAGATTGTGACTATTTTTGAGACCAAAAGAGAAGGCAGAGCCTTGGAAGGGATAAAAGCAAAGTCTTATTCTGCCAACTTAAGGGAGACAACTCCCTCTTTCTTTCCTGAGTCTCAGCCTCTCTTTTTACTGAGTTTCCTTTGGAGGTTTCTTATGCCTTTTGCTTTTGAGTCTCAACTCTCATTGCAGGAAGCAATGTTGTGAGGTGTTGTGAGGATCCAGAAAATAGCACTTGCACTCAATGTGGGGGTGGGTTGTGTTCTGTGTGAGGAGGACTAGACAGTCTTCTTTTGTTTTTGCAAATCAGTGATATTCTGGGACACAAAGATCCTGTCCTTGTTGTGCAGGAAACGCTGATCGTGTTGAGGTGATAGAGAAGGCCAATGGAGGAAACGTAGGAGACGTAGCCCTCAGCGTGGGATGGAGTAGAGTTGCGGTTGTGAGCCCAGAGTTGTGCCAAAATGCATTGTTGGAGGAGGGGGGCAGGAGGGAAAGTGTGTTACGTGCCTAAGAAAGAGACCCCTGTTTCCGCCCGAGTCCTGTGCAGGACGCAGTGTCCATGGGGCACAGAGCAGCCCTTGGTGATGGGGCTCGTGGCCCTCACTGCTGGGGAAATTGGTCAATGGTCCTTGGAGCCTATTGCTTCTCAGATCCACAGGCTCCCTTTCAGATGTTTCCTGTGTTCCATCAGCTAGTTTAGGCTGATGAGAACCAAATACATGGGGTTGGGTGGAATGCTGAGCTGGGCCTGCTGCTGTGGAAAGGCTAAGCTCCTTAAGGGCTGCAATCAAATTATTGGCATGGCGTTGTGGATATTTATTGCAGTTTGGAGAAGAAGGGAAGAAATAGAGGGAAGGTAAGAACGCAAGAAGGAAGACGAGAAGGGAAGATGTGTTGTCAAAGGCTTTCATGGCTGGGATCACAGCATTGTATGTTTTCCGGGCTGTAACTCACAACCTCTGAGGATGCCTGCTATAGATGTGGGCAAAACGTCAGGAGAGAATACTTCTGGAACATGGCCGTGCAGCCCGGAAAACATACAACAACCCCAAGGGAAGATGTGAGTCGAAGGCTTTCATGGCCAGGATCACAGGGTTGTATATTTTCCGGGCTGTACATCACAACCTGAGGATGCCTGCCATAGATGTGGGCGAAACGTCAGGAGATAATAACATGGCCATACAGCCCAGAAAACATACAACAGCCCCAAGGAAAGATGCGAATCGAAGGCTTTCATGGCCAGGATCACAGGGTTCTTGTATGTTTTCCGGGCTGTATGGCCATGTTCCGGAAGCATTCTCTCCTGACGTTTCGCCCACATCTATGGCAGGCATCCTCAGAGGTTGTGAGGTTGTAGGATATACCCCACTTGCCTTGTTTCCAACAGACCTCACAGTCTCTGAGGATGCCTGCCATAGATGTGGTTGAAACGTCAGGAGAATATACTTCTGGAACACGGCCATACAACCCGGAAAATATACAACAGCCCAAAGGGAAGATATGTTGTTGAAGGCTTTCATGGTCAGGATCAAAGGGTTGTTTGTTTTCCGGGCTGTCTGGCCATGTTCCGGAAGTATTCTCTACTGACGTTTCGCCCACATCTACAGCAGGCATCCTCAGAGGTTGTGAGATATACCCCACGTGTCTCGTTTCCAACAGACCTCACAACTTCTAAGGATGCCTGCCATAGATGTGGGTGAAACGTCAGGAGAGAATGCTTCTGAGACATGGCCATACAACATACAACAACCCAAGAAGGGAAGAGAAAGAAGGAAGGCAAGGAAAAGCAAGCAAGGCAAGCAGGAATGAAGGATAGAAAGAAGGAAGGCAGATAATAGAAGGTAGGAAGGAAGGATGGAAGGCAAGGAAGGTGTCTGACGTCAGAAGAGGTTTAGAAAGAGGCATTGGCGGGCGTTTAGAGGCCCTTCGTTCTGCCTCTTATGGAAAGAGGCCTTAAGGATCCACCTGAGGCCACCCACTCCTGGGACACTCTACCCTTGGTGGCACCAACCAGGGTCTAGTTCAGGACCTTTCTGAAAGCACTATCCCTTTGTCCTGCAGCCGTTTCTCCTTGAAGGTCTCGTGGGTTGAGCGTTTACAGCAGGCACGAGCAAACTTGGGCCCTCCGGGTGTTTTGGACTCCAACTCCCACAATTCCTAACAGCCGGTAGGCTGTTAGGAATTGTGGGAGTTGGAGTCCAAAACACCCGGAGGGCCCAAGTTTGCTCATGCCTGGTTTACAGTGCCAAAGAAGAGGCTTCCTTGTGCAGAGACCTTTTTTGCACAGAAACCACTACAGCTCCCTGCCTGTCTCTATGCTGCGTGAAAGAGGCGAGTGTCTGTCTCTCTCGATCTGTGTGTACAGTTTAATAATATATTCACCCGTGAGCATTACAAAAAAAAGGCACAGTCCCGTATTAACTGCCACAGCCCCTCGAAAACGTACAAGCAACTTTATTTTTGTATTCTTTGTAAATGGTATTTATATGCAAGAAGGACTTCTTTTTCTGTCTGTCTCTCTCTCAAATGCTGGAGTCAAACCGAGCGGCGAGAAGAGTAATAAATAGTTCAAGGCAACCCTATGGACGCACTTCTCAGCCCCAGAGTTAACACAACTGTATAGTATTGTACATTACAATGGAAACGGTGACTAAGGGCAAACTTGTTAGCCTTTATCCTGTGTATAATAAAAGGTGTTTTGACAGTTCGAGTCTCCTTCCGACGTTTGGCTGTTTGAGAGGAAAAAGATTTTGTTAATCAAAGAACCTAGCCCACAATGGATTTGCACCAAACTTTGCACACTACTTACCGTACATGGCCAACATTGAATACTGGTGGAGTTGGAGGGGCTGTTTTTGAATTCTGGGAGTTGTAGTTTATTTTATTTATTTACTTACTACTTTTATATCCCGCTCTTCTCACCCCGAAGGGGACTCAGAGTGGCTTACAAATCAAATGAACATACAATATAATATTAGCATAGCACAATATAAGCATTAAATTACTATATTGTACTATATCATTATATGGTAATCTTATTAGTATTACATTTAATATATATTAAATATAATATTTAATATATAAGGAGCCTCCAGTGGCCCAGGGGATAAAAGCCTTGTGACTTGAAGGTTGAGTTTGCTGACCTGAAGGCTGCCAGGTTCGAATCCCACCCAGGGAGAGTGTGGATGAGCTCCCTCTATCAGCTCCAGCTCCATGCAGGGACATGAGAGAAGCCTCCCACAAGGGTGGTAAAAACATCAAAACATCCAGGCGTCCCATGGGCAACGTCCTTGCAGACGGCCAATTCTCTCACTCCAGAAGCAACTCCAGTTGCTCCTGAAACGAAATATATATACAGTAGAGTCTCACTTATCTAAGCCTCGCTTATCCAAGGTTCTGGATTATCCAAGGCATTTTTGTAGTCAATGTTTTCAATATATCGAGATATTTTCGTGCTAAATTCGTAAATACAGTAGTTACAACATAATATTACTGCGTATTGAACTACTTTTTCTGTCAAATTTGTTGTATAAAGTGATGTTTTGGTGCTTAATTTGTAAAATCATAACCTAATTTGA
This sequence comes from Anolis carolinensis, assembly GCF_035594765.1. Lineage (NCBI taxonomy): Eukaryota > Metazoa > Chordata > Lepidosauria > Squamata > Anolidae > Anolis > Anolis carolinensis. Next base: position 5,191,224 of record NW_026943820.1, read on the forward strand.
TGTTTAATAGGCTTTTCCTTAATCCCTCATTATCCAAGATATTCGCTTATCCAAGCTTCTGCCGGCCCGTTTGGCTTGGATAAGTGAGGCTCTACTGTATATAAAATATATAATTAATATTACTATATTGTATTATTTGTAGTATAATATTGTATTCCATAGTTTACCAACACTCAGAGAGTACTCTATACCAAACTGGTCATGGAACTAATAAACTTACCACACATACCCAACTTGCCAAACTTTGAATACCGGTGGGGTTTCGAGTAGACTGAACTCAAAGGTTGGGAGTTATAGTTCACCCACATCAACAGGATTTGCTATCTGTATCCAGAAAGTAAGATTCTTGAACAATGGACGGGGGAATACTGAGTCCTCTTCTGGGAGATAAAGTGGGGTATAAATATAATAATAATAATAATAATAATAATAATAATAATGACAACAACAATAATGTGCTGGCAGAACGAACTCTTGTCTGCTTGAGGCAAGTGTGTATGTTGCAATTGGCCACCTTGATAAGCATTGAATATGCAATGCTATTAGCTATTCAATGCTAATCAAGCTGGCCAATTGCAACATTCTCCCACCCTGGATATCATTCCACAGATATATAAACCCCACTTGCCTAGTTTCCAACAGACCTCACTACCTCTGAGGATGCCTGACATCGATGTGGGTGAAACGTCAGGAGAGAATGCTTCCGGAACATGGCCAGACAGGCTGGAAAACTCACTGCAATTCAGTGATTCCGGCCATGAAAGCCTTCGATAACACAATAATAGTAATATAATAAATATAATAACAATATAATATGATGTTGCAGGATGTCCCGCAAAATTGTATATAAATAATAATAATAATAATAATAATAATAATAATAATAATAATAATAATAATAAATATAATAAATATAATGTAAGTGTGGCATGGGCAAACTTGGGCCCTCCAGGTGTTTTGGACTTCAACTCCCACAATTCCTAACAGCCTACCGGCTGTTAGGAATTGTGGGAGTTGAAGTCCAAAACACCTGGAGGGCCCAAGTTTGCCCATACCTGCAAAGACAAAGTTTTTGCAGTTTAATCTACTTTCTCCCATGTCTTTATGATAGAACCAATTAGGAAATTACATTGAAAACCCAGGAACAAAGATCATAGTGTTACATAGTGTCATCACAACAATAAAGGTCAGGCTATTTGCTCCAGACTCCGCACATGCGCAGAGTGCCAGGCTCCAAACCTTGTTGGGAAGTGACGTCACCCTCCGCGCGGCATCCTGGGAGCTGTAGTCTGAAGGCACAGTCGGGTCCTACTGCTGCTGCTTTCCCCGGCTTTGAGGCCTTTTCTTCCTTCCTTCGCCGCTTCCTCGGAGGCTCCGGCCTCGCTCTGCTTTTGTTTCAGCGCCGCAGCGAGGAGATGCGATGACAACGTCCGCCCTCCAGGTAAGGCCGCCACCAACCTTCCCCCCTTCCCCGGCCACCAGTCTACGCGAGTCCCCGGCTTTGCGGCCTTCCCTGGAATTTCATCGGGAAAGGCGAGCCCAGGCCCTCCGCCTCCGTTTTGTTGATTATTTCTATGGCGCCGTCAAAGGACAGTGCCTGGCAAGACGTAGGCCCACAAAGATACATATATTATATGTGTGTATCTCTTTACACACAAATCTGTGAGGAAATTGTTTTCAAAATTCTCTTGGACATATTTTACAAAAGGAAACATGCGGAGGAGGATGCCTTCTTTGGCTCTGGAATGCCAACGGGATTTGTTTTGACAGGATAACAACAATAACAGCAACAATTCATTTTTTCCAAATTTGTGTGTGTGTGGATTTGGCACTTTTTGGAAACAAATATGGGCAGATATATACACAAACATAATATATATATATATATATACATATACACACACACACACACACACATATATATGCACACACATATAATACACTAATATAATATACACACATATATAATACATACACATATATAAACAGATATACACATAGATAATAGATATACACATATACATATGTATATATACATATATATTATATATACACATGCGCACACAAATACATCTATACATAAACAGATAATTTCAGTACAACAGTGAAAAAGAAAGCTTTCAATATTTATATAAACAGATATACACATACAAGTATGTATATGTATAGAGAGAGAGTCTCACTTATCCAAGTTAAACGGGCCACAAATATGGGTAGATATATACACAAACTTAATAAAAAAATATATACACACACACATATATATGCACACACATATAATATATATATATATATATATATATACACACACACACACACACACACATACATATGTATATATACATATATATTATATATACACATGCGCACACAAATACATCTGTACATAAACAATTACAGTACAACAGTGAGAAAGAAAGCTTTCAATTTATATTTATGTAAACAGATACACACATACAAGTATGTATATATATATATATATATATAGAGTCTCACTTATCCAAGTTAAACGGGCCACACAAATATGGGCAGATATATACACAAACATAATAAAATATATACACAAACATAATAAAATATATATACACACACACACATATATATGCACACACATATATAATAGATACACATATATAATATACACACATATGTAATAGATATACATATATATTATATATGCACATGCGCACACAAATACATCTGTACATAAATAGATAGTTTTAGTACAACAGTGAAAAAGAAAGCTTTCAATTTATATTTATCTAAACAGATACATACATACAAGTATGTATATATAGAGAGAGTCTCACTTATCCAAGCTAAACGGGCCAGCAGAAGCTTGGATAAGCGAATATCTTGGATAATAAGGAGGGATTAAGGAAAAGCCTATTAAACATCAAATTAGGTTATGATTTTACAAATTAAGCACCAAAACATCATGTTATACAACACATTTGACAGAAAAAGTAGTTCAATACGCAGTAATGTTATGTTGTAATTATTATATTTATGAATTTAGCACAAAAATATCACGATATATTGAAAACATTGACTACAAAAATGCCTTGGATAATCCAGAACCTTGGATAAGCGAGTCTTGGATAAGTGAGACTCTACTGTATATATACACACATATACACACACACATATAATGTGTGTATGTATATGTATGTATACACACAGTCACACAAATACATCTATACATAAACAGATAATTTCGGTACGACTAACGGGGGGAAAAGGAAGCTTTCAATATATATATTCTATTATATATATCACCTGCAATTCTAAGATGCACCCAGTTTTTACGTGTGTTTACAGAAGGAAAAAAGTGTGCCTTAGAACTGAAGAAATACAATACTAATGTATATACTTGTGTGTATGTATATGTTTATATTATGGCCAGGCTTGTTGTGTGTTTCCTGGGCTGTATGGCCATGCTCCAGAATTATACTTCTGGAACATTGCCATACAGCCTGGAAAACACACAACAACCCAGTAATAATAATGTTTGTATACCTATTATTATTATCTTTATTTGTATCCTACCATTGTCCTCATATGGACTTAAGGTGGTTTAACAATTTAATGACTTGACCCAATACAAATTTAGAAACAAGGCAGACACAACAATTTAAAAAAAAACCCACAATTAAATACTTATCTCATGACTACAAAGTTAAAATAAACTCAAAATTTCATTTAAACGCTAAATTTTAAATATAAAGCCATCAGGAGAGGTGGGTAAAAATACAATTAATGCTGTTGTTAACATCAAACCCACAACTTCCCAGCAGCATATGTATATATACACACATATGCATACACATACTTACATGCACACACAAACACACACATATATAAAAGGCCTAATTCAACATCTGCCAAACGATTTATAAATAAAATACAATTGCAAAACATATAATGCAGTTATATGCATTGGGGACTAAAATGGCTGCCCTCTTCTCCCTGGAGAACAAATCGAGATAAGATTTAAACTTATTCATTAACCTGGAGGAGGGTTTATCTATAGGAAGGAAAGGAATCCTATACTAAGGAGACAAATGAGATTAATTGAGGAAAGAGAGGTAGCCCTTTTGCTCAGCCTCCACAGGCACATTTCTATGATGCCATTCCAGATAAAAACACATATATTACGTTGGACTGTTGTTGCATTTGTGGATAGAAATGGTTTGCTACAAACCCTAAACAAAAGGGCAAAATATCTAAAGACACCGATGCAGAAGAACTCAAAGTAAGGCCTTGTGAAGCGTTTTCAACCATACCTCTTTTGTTCTTGAGGCCTGGAAGTGCTCTTTCCTTCTGCTCTGAAGAAATCTTCGTTTGGTTTAATGTCAGATGAACTTGGAAAGGAACAATTGCTCCGGGAGAAATTAAAATTGTGCCAGGAGAGCATCACAAATTCTCATAAACAACCAAAAGCCCAGGTTGGAAGAGCTCTTTGCAGGCTCCCAGGTGCCTCTCCTTAATCCTTAATGGAGAAACAGAAGCTGGACTTAAAGGGACACTCCCCGCTTGAGGCCTTGGAAGCTCCTCCAGAAGCCAAAACCTATCCATTTTATGGTGCAGACCGCCCTATGAAAAGCAACATCTTAATTTTACAAAGAAACACACGCCTAAGTCAACCAGTATTTTCCTTTATTATTACACACGCTCTTTAATAACTGCTTCCCTGCTCTTTGTTGCCATTTTGCAAAATGACTTTTAACGTTTTTAATGACTTTATGTGATTTGTTTTAACAATGTCAGGTTCAACTCTATTTTGATATTTATTTATATACCATAGGTTTTTTAATTGCTTTTGATGTCTGTGCGCCGCTTGATGAAGAGAGGGAAGTGATAATGATAATCACACTATGTAACAAAAATTGAAAAATGTTCTGTTCTTGGTTTGAAAGTGTTATTTCCTGTTTAATTGTGCGGTCCTTACTTTGACGGTAATTGTTCTCCTCCAGAAACTTCGTTTTTGTGGCTGCCACAAACTTTGTTGAGACTTGATGGATAAAACTAGAGCATAATGTGATGCTGCAGGATGTCCCCCCCACAGAAGCCAAGTTTCTGAAGTTTAGTACACTTTTTTCCATGTTTTTTTTATGATAGAACCAATTAGGAAATGACATTTATAACCCAGGAACAAAAATCGTATTACAAAATGTAATTTTTTTTCATGTCAGGAGTGACTTGAGAAACAGCAGAATTGGCCGTCTGCAAGGACATTGCCCAGGGGATGCCCGGATGTTTTACTATCCTGTGGGAGGCTTCTCTCATGTCCCCATATAGGAACCTGGAGCTGACAGACTGCTCACTCCGCTCCCTGGATTCGAACCCCCACCCTTTCAATCAGCAGTCCAGCCAGCACAAGGGTTTAACCCATTGGGCAACCAAGGGCAACTATAAAATGTAATAATAATTACGTAATAATAATTATATTACTATCATTATTATAGTAATGATGATGATGATAATGGTGATGATAATCCCAATAATTCTACTCAAAAAGCAGCATCACAGGAGTAACTAGGAATAACTAGTCAACATTCGTACCGGTGCCCATTTCCTTATCTGTTGCACTTTTCCTTGTTCTATTAGTTTGATATAGCCATAGGGTCCGCCCCACCCCAAGTTGCTCTCTCATTGTTTGTAGCACTTAGTCAACTACCATGTGTTTACAAAACTCACTCGATGCACTTTGCCCAGTTTGTTTTTACTACCTTTACTTGGGTGCCAAATTCATGTTTTACTATGGTTATGATTTTAAATTTCTTACTATGTAAATGTGTAAAATTTTCATATTTGTGACTGTAACTTTTGATGTGTTTTATTTTGGCTGCTGTTTTTACCTTCAGGGAGATGGAGGCGGGGTACAAAAATAAAGTATATTATTATTATTATTATTATCATCATCATCATCATCGACACAACAACATAGTATGACACAGCAAACGAGATCTATATGCTGGATTTCGTATTACAAAATCACAAGTCGAACACTTCCCAAGCGTTTAGGACTGTGTGATGTATTTTTGGATGATGTGTGCAGATCCCAGTAAGGTGGCCTTTTGCAGTTGACAGATTGTAATTTTGTCAATGTTCATTGTTTCCAAATGCCGGCTGAGGTCTTTTGGCACGGCACCCAGTGTGCTGATCACCACTGGGACCACATGTACTGGATGATGATGATGATTATTATTATTATTAGCCCAGAGCAAAATAGACCTAGCTGGAAGAAAAAGAAGACCCCCTGTTGCCTTCTCTGCTGATCCTGAACTCTCCCATTTTGAAACTCCCTTCTTTCCTTTCCCAGAAAGCCATTGATTTGGTCACGAAAGCCACGGAGGAGGACAAGGCCAAGAACTATGAGGAAGCCCTGCGTCTCTACCAGCATGCGGTGGAGTATTTCCTGCACGCCATCAAGTGTGAGTCCACATGGCAGGGAGCCCATCTCCTTCTGTATTCCCTTGAAGCCTGTGAAAGTAGGTGGGAGGCCAGGCCTGGGGAGGGGGTCCCTTTCTCAGAGTCCGCTTTGTTTACCTTGCAGACGACGCGCACAGCGACAAGGCCAAGGAGAGCATCCGGGCGAAGTGCGCGCAATACCTGGACCGGGCCGAGAAGCTGAAGGACTACTTGCGGAACAAGGAGAAGCAGAGCAAGAAGCCCGTCAAGGAAACCCAGAATGATGGCAAAGGGTGCGGACGGAGAGGCAAAACTTGGGCCCCCCAGGGGTTTTGGACTTCAACTCCCACCATTCCTAACAGCCTCAGGCCCTTTCCTTTTCCCCCTCCGCCGCTTAAGCGGCGGAGGGGGAAAAGGAAGGGGCCTGAGGCTGTTAGGAATGGTGGGAGTTGAAGTCTAAAACACCCAGAGAGGCAACAGAATGGCCTATGGGCCAGACCCATAGAAGACAGTAAGGTATGAGGTTCTAAGGTGTCCCTTCTCTTTGTTCTGACAAACTTTTCCAGGAGTGACAGCGACAGCGAAGGGGACAACCCCGAGAAGAAGAAACTGCAGGAGCAGCTGATGGGTAAGCCATGTCCACTTCCCAATCCTGTCAATGTCTCCCAGAACAAAAAATTGCCACGCTCATGCCATTGCTTGGTCCTTCGCAGGTGCCATCGTGATGGAGAAGCCCAACGTGAGATGGAATGACGTGGCCGGTCTGGAGGGAGCCAAGGAGGCCCTCAAGGAGGCCGTCATCCTCCCCATCAAGTTCCCCCACTTGTTCACGGGTGAGAAGGAGGACTTTCCTTGCCACAGGGAGATCCCCATGTTGGAGAGCGGCAACTGAGTCCATTTCCTCCTCTTTCGCACCAGGGAAACGCACCCCGTGGCGAGGGATCCTCCTCTTCGGCCCGCCAGGCACTGGGAAGTCCTACCTGGCCAAAGCTGTGGCCACCGAAGCCAGCAACTCTACCTTCTTCTCCATCTCCTCTTCGGACCTGGTGTCCAAGTGGCTTGGAGAGAGTGAGAAGTGAGTGAAATGAGGAGGCCCAGCCATTCTCTTCCTCAGTAGTTCGTAGGATGGACACAGAAAGGAGTGGGATGGGACAACTGGGAGGGATCAGATTGTATTTTCCTTCCTGGCAGAACAATGGAGTCAGTCTAGATGGCCCTTGAGGTCTTGCCAATGCTGGGAGTCTGGCACTATAGCCCTAGTTCCCCATGAGCCTGCTATAATGTCTATGGGGTTGCATGGCCATTTGTCGGGAGGGATTGGATTGAGTCTTTCTGCCTGGCAGACCTGGGGTTGGACTGGCTGGCCCTTGGAGGGTCCTTTTCTGACTCTATAGCCCTATTTCTCCATGCGCTTGTTAATTATGAGGTTGGATGGCCATCTGTCAGGAGAGATCGCATTGGGTCTGTCTGCCTGGCAGACTTGGGGATGGACTGGATGGCCCTTGGAGGGTTCTCTTCTGACTCTATAGCTCTATTTCTCCATATGCCTGTTAATTATGAGGTTGGATGGCCATCTGTCGGGAGGGATTGGATTGGGTCTTTCTGCCTGGCAGACCTGGAGCTGGACTGGATGGCCCTTGGAGGGTTCTCTTCTGACTCTATAGCCCTATTTCTCCATGCGCCTGTTAATTATGAAGTTGGATGGCCATCTGTCAGGAGGGATCGCATAGGGTCTTGCTGCCTGGCACACCTGGGGTTGGACTGGCTGGCCCTTGGAGGGTTCTCTTCTGACTCTATAGCTCTATTTCTCCATGCACTGGCTAATGTCTATGATGTTGAATTGCCAGGTCCTCGAAGCCACAGTTTGCGGGCTAGCCTTCTGGGGTGGCCTTCTGCACCTAAAAAGTGGCCATGAACCGTCCCATTTACCTTCTTCTCTCTCATCGCAGGTTGGTGAAGAACCTCTTTGAGCTGGCCAGGCAGCACAAGCCCTCCATCATCTTCATCGACGAAGTGGACTCTCTGTGTGGCTCCCGGAACGAGAACGAGAGCGAAGCAGCGCGACGGATCAAGACGGAGTTCCTGGTGCAGATGCAGGGTGGGTGGCATCAGCGGAGGTCAGGAGATGTTTGAAAGGGAGGGCAATACAGATAGTTGCTCTCTCCACCCGTCCCTTCCCCAGCAAGGCCTTAGTAGTAGCAATGGCTTCTTTCCTGACAGGCGTCGGCAACAACAACGACGGGACGCTGGTCTTGGGCGCCACAAACATCCCCTGGGTCTTGGACGCTGCCATTCGGCGAAGGTGGGTTTCATTCATTGGGGTTAGATTGAAAGCCTTTCTGCCCTGTTTGTTATCTCATGACATAATTCAACCAACACAAGACAAGCAAACCTGACCAAATAGCTCTTTCCAAGGTTAGTTTTGCTTAGCTTTAAGATCAACCTTTGAAACTTCTTCTCCTTGCACCAGAAGGCGGCCTGCTCTCAATGCCCCCCATTCAAGAACCAAGAGCTGTGGAGAGCTCCTCCTTTTTCTCTGCAGAGCCCTCTTCACTGCTGCCTCCTTCTCTTCCTCCAGGTTTGAGAAGCGCATCTACATCCCTCTCCCGGAGGAGCCAGCCCGGGCCCAGATGTTCAAGCTGCACCTGGGCAACACGCCCCACAGCCTGACAGACACCAACATCCATGAACTGGCCCGCAAGACGGACGGCTACTCGGGGGCCGACATCAGCATCATTGTACGCGATGCCCTCATGCAGCCCGTGCGCAAAGTCCAGTCGGCCACCCACTTCAAGAAGGTCAGAGTGGAGAGAAGAGGTCTTTGCTTTATGGGGTGGAGTGGGGCCATGGGCACTGCTGTCCTTGGTGGGCCCTGCCCCATTGGGCCTGTCTCCTCCACTTTTGGGCTCAGAACTTTCTGGGAAACATCTGAGGAGCTTCTGAGGGCCAAAAGGAATCTGCTCCCCTTCATGCATCTCTCAGATAACCAGCTTCGCTCTCACAGAGCCTCCTCTCACAAAGAACTTACACAGGAGCTTCACACACGAGCTTTTACATGAGGCCTTCAGCCTCGAGCTTCTCTCACCAAAGCTTACACCAGGCTTTCTCATATTGAGGCTTCTCTCACACTCCTCAGAACGACACTAGCTTTGGCCCACTTACTCTAACAGGCTTTGGCTTACTCTCCTCAGGGTGATGCGTATTTAAACCTTTCAGTGCTTGACTCACAATTTTGTAATTAAAAATACCTAGTTAATATTTAATACCGTTCGCCGAAAATAAGACAGTGTCTTATATTAATTTTTGCTCCCAAAGCTGTGCTAGGTCTTATTTTCAGGGGATGACTTATTTTTCTATGAAGAAGAATTCACATTTATTGTTGAACAAAAAATGAACACTTATTATATACTGTACAACAGTTGTCACCACAAACCAGCATAACCAGATAAACTGTGAATCCTATCAAGAATTTCTTATTACTACCATTATTTCCATATTCAACTATCTATGGTACGTACATTTACTGATCCTTCATACTCTGATGTTCTGTTCAGCAGGCATGCTTCCAAACAAAAACTTTGCTAGGTCTTACTTTTGGGGGAGGCCTTATACTTAGCAATTCAGCAAAACCTCTACTAGGTCTTATTTCCTGAGGATGTCTTATTTTTGGGAAAACGGTATTTCTGATGTGTAAGTTGCTCTACACTTTCCATATGAATTCCGTGGATGAAATGCAGCATAAGCAGAGTTCTGCCTGCAGGAGTGAATATCTTGGGAGTCCCCAGAGCAGTGTGTGTTATGCTCCATTTCTGTTCAGACTCCTGAAGAGACCCCTCTCGTCATCTGTGTCCTCATTGCAGGTCCGCGGCCCTTCCCGCACGACCCCCGGCGTGACAGTGGATGACCTGCTGACCCCGTGTTCTCCGGGGGACCCTGGCGCCATCGAGATGACCTGGATGGAGGTGCCGGGGGACAAGCTCCTGGAACCCGTGGTCTGCATGGTGAGTGGGAACGTCTGCAGGCCCGCCTTCCCTGGGACCCCCAGATCCCCTGCCTTGGACCCTCATCAGAGACCAGGGCAGATGTCCATGGTGCAAGTTTGGGAACGCCCAGCACTCTGGAGGACAGTCTGATTTGGACTGCGCCTCACAAGAGCCTTCCCAAACACTCCTTCTCTTCCCTTGCAGTCGGACATGCTGCGCTCGCTGGCCACCACTCGCCCCACCGTCAACGCAGAGGACCTCCTCAAGATCAAGAAGTTCACAGAAGACTTTGGCCAGGAGGGCTAGCACCGCTGGGCCATTTTGCCGCAGAGAAAAGGAAGGCCTTTTGTGCCGGTGGCCGGCTGTGCCAAGCTGAGCTTTGCCCCCGTCTTGGCGCTCTGCCCGTCTCTACTTGGGGGGCCTGGTTTTTGGAGAAAGGGGGGAGACGGCGGCACAGCCTCGCAATGCGCAATGGACGCCAAGGTCCCTCCCCCCCTTTTCAGGACACCCCACCTCCTTTACAGTTGCTGTTTTTTTCTTTTTAATTACCGCTGCTTGATTTTGTGTCCATACGAATAAAAACACAGCCCAAACCTGCCGCCGGTCCACAGCCTTTTTCCTGAGGCCTGGCTGTCTCTCTTGACTGGAACAAAATGTATCAGATGGCTCTCCTGTGGCCACTTCTCATCCGTCGGGAGATAAATGAAGAGCAGGGAGGCCTCTCTCTCCGTTGCATCAAACATTTGGACCCAAGATCCAGAGTGGCTCAGCTGCCTTCCTTTCCTTCTACGGCGGCCGCTTGCATGGCTTCCCTTCTGGCTGCAAGAGAACACTGTCTGGATTCCTCCATCCTGCCAGGCTGCAAACAGACTGGAACGGTGCAGATCGGCCTTTCTTTGGTTGCCGCTCTCCCTGCTTTTTCTGGGAAGGATTCTGGCCCAGTTGGGCCAATGATACCACCTGTATCACAGCAAATGGTTGGCATGAGTCTTGCCCGGGGACTGATGTCTAGAGGGAAGGATCGCTGATTCGGTTACGTTCCTTTGGACTGACTCCTTCCTTGTTTCCTCTCTGCAGGCCCCCATTCCTTCCCTAGGGATGGATTTCTTATTTGGATGCCACTTGCACTGCCTCCTACCGCTCCCTATCCCTGGCAAGGCTTTTGCTCCTCCAAAACATTTGGCTTGGCACCCTGCGACACTTAACACACACCCCTCCTGCTTTAGTCCCACCTTAGCATTACTGAGGAAGGCCTGGTGGATGTGTTTGAGAGGGATTTCTAGTGCTAAGGGCTGAGCCGAGCCTTTCTCTCCAGTTCCTGGACCTGTGTAGATCAATGCCTGTCTGGGGAGGGACGGTTTAGAAAGTAATAAAAAGTGTTGGAAACAAGGGCCTGGAGATTGTTGCCTTTATGTATATATATATATATTCATATAGATTTCCTACTAAACAATGCAACGGCATAATTTTTTATTTTATCTCACCTGGGGAAACATCAGAGCCCCCAATCTGCAAGCAAGATGTGCAGGAAATGAAACAGACCAGGAAGGCAGGAAAATATTGTCACATTCACTAATTTTAAAGCAAGCAAGGGCAAAGTTTGTCCCTCCGGGTGTTTTGGATTTCAGCTCCCACCATTCCCTTTCCTTTTGCCCCTCAGCCACTTAATCCCACCTCACCTTGCAGCCTCATAGGCAGAGCACTGAGGGTTTATTGCTGCAGCAGGGCCCACTTTGACAGTATTGCTCCAAAGAGAAACTGGGGAGTGAGGATGCTGCATCTGAACACCCTGCTTTTCACCCCACCTCACCACAGAGCGCAAGGGCAACAGACAGTCTCCTGTCGCTGCCTCCGCCCACCTCCAGTCACTCGCGGACATCCGCCCAGCGCACACTGGTGAAGGTCCTGCTCTCCATCCTGTCGACATAGAGGATTCCCTGCAGGTGGTCCATCTCGTGCTGCACGATGCGGGCCGCCCACCCGCAGGCCTCCCAGGAGGACTCTTCTCCCGCTTCATTCAGGCCTTGATCAAAGCAAGAGAGGAGACATGAGAAATTGAACTCCAAAGGGACTCAGGTGCTTATGCTCAGGTAGGGTGCGGGTGGGAAAAAATCAGACCCAATGGTATCCGGGCCAAGAGAGCAAGATGTTCTTGGCTCTAGAAACCTTGACTGAACAATTTCCCTCAAGAGTCATTGTCCAAACCACTGCACCACCTCCTGCCTCCCTTCCAGGGCAAGGGTTTGTCAATCTACACTGAGTATTTCACACACTTCAAAGCTAGCATCAAACTGCTATGATTTGACAACAAATGCACAAAAGAATTAATTAATTTAATTTAATTTACAGCATTTATACCCTCACCCTTCTACAATTAAAAACTTAATTGTAAAAACATCACAGTACCTATACCTCAATTAATAATACAGTTTAAAATGCAATATAAAACTTAAAACACATATGTAATTAAATCCATTCATCCAGAACCTTGCGCAAAAACCTTAATTCGTACCACACAGCCATGTCTTTAAAGCTTTTCTAAAGCCCAGCAAAAAAAAGCCCCTTAATACATATCAGTGCTCTGTGGTTTGAGTCAACCCCATCTGAGTAGTCAAACTGGCTCCAGGATTTCCAATGGAATCATCTACATTCAATGATTAGATGGGTCTGCTATATCGACACCAGGCCTGGGCAAACTTTAGCCCTCCCTCCGGGTGTTTTGGACTTCAACGCCCACAATTCAAAACACCCGGAGGGATGGCCAAAGTTCGGCCATGCCTGTGATAGAGCCACATTCCATGCTGATGCAATTCCCCAGTGTCGACCCACCTGCAACCTGGACAGCCAGGAATCTCGGGACGCAGGCGGAGAAGCCGTGGACGCTCCGGCAGCCCTCTGGATGGGAGACCACCTGGGAATCGAGGACCCGCATCGTCGGGTTGATGAAGACCCTCAGGGGGAAGGGGGCCATCTGGCGGGCCTGGCGCACATCCGGAGGGTGCTCCTCCAAGAGCCTCGTGGGGTATTCGGCCACAAAGACCCGGAGGGGGACGCCCACCTGCGGGGCGCTGAGGGCCACGCAGCGCTCCCTCCGCATCAGGCGCACCAGACTCTGGATCAGGGCCTGCACGTCCTTCCCGGTGACCTGCGAAGGCTCCACAGGAGCAGCCAGGGAGCGCAGGACAGGGTCCCCCACTTGGCAGACGCGGCTGAAAGGGGGCACGGGGGGCTTCAGGACCTTGCGGCGGAGGTACTGCCAGTAACTACGCTGTTTTGTCGCAGGAGAGGAAGAAAGGGAAGAGGAGGAACGGATGCAAGGATTGTCCAGAACAATCCGGCTCAATGCTGTCAGCGCTCCAGGCTTCGGCCAGCAAACCGCCATGACGGCTCTGTCCAGCTGCCTGCAAAACAGAGACCGGAAAGGAATTATTTGTTGGGAATGCAGAACAATCAATTAGGAAGAAAACATGGGAGGTTGCTAAGGTAATGGATGACCACAGCAAGAACTGTTTGTTGGGTTTGTGGGCTCATTAACAAAATCCCTGCCCATAAAGGTATACAGTAGAGTCTCGCTTATCCAACGTAAACAGGCCGGCAGAACCTTGGATAAGCGAATATGTTGGATAATAAGGAGAGATTAATGAAAAGCCTATTAAACATTAAATTAGGTTATGATTTGGGTTAAGCAACAAAACATCATGTTATACAACATATTTGACAGAAAAAGTAGTTCAATACGCAGTCATGTTATGTTGTAATTACTGTATTTACGAATTTAGCACCAAAATATCACGATGTATCGAAAACATTGACTACAAAAATGCCTTGTATAATCCAGAACCTTGGATAAGGTTTGCACTTCCAAGAATTTGCAGCACTTTATCAGTCACCTCATGTTTACAATATTTATATGGTGCACCTTACCCAGTCTACTTTTACAACCTCTCTGTTTTAATCCATGTTTTTATTAATTCTTGTCATTTGTTTTTATTGGCTAATGTTTAGATTTTTATAATTGTGCATGTCTTTTGTCTATTGTTGTGTTTTATATTGCTATTGTTTTGATTCGGGCTTGGCCCCATGTAAGCCGCCCTGAGTCCCCTTTGGGGAGATAAGAGGCGGGGTATAAAAATAAAATTATTATTATTATTATTATTATTATTATTATTATTATTATTATTATTATTATTATTAGCAAGTCTTGGATAAGTGAGACTCTACTGTACATGTAATATTGATAATATTATAATGTAATACAATATAATACTAATAATACAATTAAAGTTATTATTATTATTATTATTATAAGCGAGTCTTGGATAAGTGAGACTCTACTGTACATGTAATATTGATAATATTATAATGTAATACAATATAATACTAATAATACAATATAATAATTATATATTATTATTATTATTATTATTATTAGCGAGTCTTGGATAAGTGAGACTCTACTGTACATGTAATATTGATAATATTATGATGTAATACAATATACAGTAGAGTCTCACTTATCCAAGACTCGCTTATCCAACGTTCTGGATTATCCAACCCATTTTTGTAGTCAATGTTTTCAATATATCATGATATTTTGGTGCTAAATTCGTAAATACAGTAATTACTACCTAGCATTACTGTGTATTGAACTACTTTGTCTGTCAAATTTGTTGTGTAACATGATGTTTTGGTATTTAATTTGTAAAATCATAACCTAATTTGATGTTTAATAGGCTTTTCCTTAATCCCTCCTTATTATCCAAGATATTCCCTTATCCAAGCTTCTGCCGGCCCGTTTAGCTTGGATAAGTGAGACTCTACTGTACATGTAATATTGATAATATCATGATGTAATACAATATAATACTAATAATACAATATAATAATATTAAATATATATTATTACATGTAATATTACATGTAATATTAGAGTCTATTGGTGTGGTGCAATAGGCTGGTATGTACCCTGTTTCCCCGAAAATAAGACATCCCCGAAAAATAAGACCTAGTAGAAGTTTTGCTGAATTGCTAAATATAAGGCCTCCCCCAAAAGTAAGACCTAGCAACTTTTTTGTTTGGAAGCATGCCCAGCGTCTGCGAAACAGAACACCAGAGCATGCAGGATTGGTAAATGTACATACCAGTTGTACATGGAAATAATGGTAGTAACAAGAAATTCATGATAGGGTTCAGAGTTTGTCTGGTTATGTTGGTTTGTAATGACAACTACTGTACAATATATAATAAATGTTCATTTTTTGTTCAACAATAAATGTGAATTCTTCTTCATGGAAAAATAAGACATCCCCTGAAAATAAGACCTAGCACATCTTTAGGAGCAAAAATTAATATAAGACACTGTCTTATTTTCGGGGAAACACGGTAGTGCTAGTGTTGTGCTGTGCTAGTGATATAATACACTGTATATAAATATGATTTGTAAGCCGCTTTGAATCCCCTTCGGGTTGAGAATGGTGGGATATAAATGTAGCAAATAAATAAATACTTCCTTCTGCAAGTTAACTATCCTGAGTCAAGGTGAGTAGATAAATAGGTACTGCTTAAGCAGGGATATAATATTAAATTATGTGTAGTACAGGCCTGGGCCAAGTTGGGCCTTCCCTTGAGGTGTTTTGGACTGCAACTCCCACCATTCCTAACCGCCTCAGGCCCTTTCCTTTTGCCCCTCAGCCGCTTAAGCGGCTGAGGGGCAAAAGGAAAGGGCCTGAGGCGGTTAGGAATGGTGGGAGTTGCAGTCCAAAACACCTCAAGGGAAAGCCCAACTTGGCCCAGGCCTATTCTAGACCAAGTTTCTCTTCAAATGTCACTGAATGGGCTTTGAAGTTGGGGGAAAAACAACATTTCTTTCCTTCCTACCTGCCGCCACGCTCTCAATGGATTCAGATTCACCTGCCAGGCGCCATTGAAGAACCCGGAAGAAGCGGGGGATGCTGGGAAATGTAGTCTTCAACAGCTCGCAATGGGGAAAACGCGCGCCCTCTAGCGGCTGAAAGAGGCATCTTCACAAAAAACAAAAACAAAACCCTGCATCCATTGTGGAAGGCTTTCATGGTTTGCTGAGTTTTCTAAGCTGTCTGGCCATGTTCCAGAAGCATTCTCTCCTGACGTTTCGCCTGCATCTATGGCAGGCATCCTCAGAGGTTGTGAGGTCTGTTCGAAACTAGGCAAAATGGGGGTTATATATCTGTGGAATAATGTCCAGGGTGGGAGAAAGAACTCTTTTGTCTGTTTGAGGCGAGTGTGGTTGCAATTGGCCACCTTGATTAGCATTGAATAGCCTTGCAACTTCAAGGTCTGGCTGCTTACTGCCTGGAGGAATCCTTTGTCTGGAGCCATTGTATTTTATTGTACTATCCACTGGTTGTCGATAAGTTTCCGGTCCCAATTCAAAGTGCAATTTTTTTTTAATCTTGATTTTTTTTTAATCTTGACACATTGGCCACCCAGTCCGTGATTCTGGCCGTGAAAGTCTTCGATTATACAAATTTGAAAAAGAGTGTCTACCTCCATGGCAGCTCCACTTGTTTGTTTGGATGATAAATTGTTTGTATGGATCTTTTAATCAATAGCTACAGCCATATTTTATTGACTCTATTGAATAGAGGTTGCTTTTGTTATTTTTATATGTCTGGCTTTATGTATTGTGTTATTGATTTTATTTCTTGTTGTATTGCATTTATTTATTGTATGGCACCATTGCATGCTATTTTGTAAGCTGCCCTGAGTCCCTATGGGAGATGGTGACAGGGTATAAATAAAGATTATTATTTCAGTAGAGTCTCACTTATCCAAGTCTCGCTTCTCCAAGCCTCTGGATTATCCAAGCCATTTTTGTAGTCAATGTTTTCAATACATCGTGATATTTTGGTGCTAAATTCGTAAATACAGTAATTACAACATAACATTACTGCGCATTGAACTACTTTTTCTGTCAAATTTGTTGTATTACATGATGTTTTGGTGCTTAATTTGTAAAATCATAACCTAATTAAATATTTAATAGGCTTTTCCTTAATCCCTTCTTATTATCCAAGATATTCGCTTATCAAAGCTTCTGCCGGCCCATTTAGCTTGGATAAGTGAGACTCTACTGCATATTATTATTATTATTATTTTATTGTATGACACAGCAAACAAGATAGATATGCTGGATTTCGTTTCACAAAATCAGAAGTCGAACACTATTATTATTATTAGCCCCCAGTGGCGCAGTGGATTAAGTCGCTGAGCTGCTGAACTTGCAGACTAAAAGGTCGGTGGTTCGAATCCGAGGGGGGGGGCAGGCGGAGCTCCCACAGTTAGCCCCAGCTTCTGCCAAACTATTTATTTATTTACTACATTTATATCCTGCTCTTCTCACCCCAGAGGGGACTCAGAGCGGCTAACAAATCATTACATACAATATATTATTAGCATAGCACAATATAAGCATTAAATTACTATATTGTACTATATCATTATATGGTAATATTCTTAGTAATACAGTAGAGTCTCACTTATCCAACATAAACGGGCCGGCAGAACGTTGGATAAGCGAATATGTTGGATAATTAGGAGATTAAGGAGAAGCCTATTAAACACCAAATTAGGTTATGATTTTACAAATGAAGCACCAAAACATCATGTTATACAACAAATTTGACAGAAAAAGTAGTTCAATATGCAGTAACGCTATGTAGAAATTACTGTATTTACAAATTTAGCACCAAAATATCACGATGTATTGAAAACATTGACTACAAAAATGCGTTGGATAATCCAGAACATTAGATAAGCGAATGTTGGATGAGTGAGACTCTACTGTATTCCATTTAATATGTAATATATATTCATATTAATATGGGGCTCCTGGTGGCACAGTGTGTTAAAGTGCTGAGCTGCTGAACTTGCGGACCAAAAGGTCCCAGGTTCAAATCCCAGGAGTGGAATGAGTGCCTGCTGTTAGCCCCAGCTCCTGCCAACCTAACAGTTTGAAAGCATGCCAATGTGAGTAGAACAATAGGTAGCGCTCCGGCGGGAAGGTAACGGCGCTCCATGCAGTCATGCTGGCCACATGACCTGGAGATGTCTATGGACAATGCCGGCTCTTCGGCTTAGAAATGGAGATGAGCACCAAGCCCCAGAGTCGGTCACGACTGGACTTAACGTCAAGGGAAACCTTTACCTTTTAAATATTCAAAAGTTCAGTTCAAAAGCATGCAAATATGAGTAGATCAATAGGTACTGCTCCAGCAGGAAGGTAACGGGGCTCCATGCTGTCATGCCCATGGCCGCATGACCTTGGAGGTATCTATGGACAATGCTGGCTCTTCAGCTTAGAATTGGAGATGAGCACCAACCCCCAGAATCGGACACGACCAGACCTAATGTCAAGGGGAAAGCTTTGCCTTTATCTATGGCAGCTACACTGTTAAAATAATATATTCATTTATTTTAGGATTTCATTGTATTTGTCCTCTTTAAATCAAGGTAGGGCAGAAAGAGGCTCCGTGAACAGTCTGTGATGGGGCTCCTGTTTCGCTGCTTCAAGAATCCACATGCAAACCGTGTTGATTGTTCAGATTCTTCTTCCTTCGCATTCCCAGGCCTGGCGTCTTGACAGAGCCACGAAAAGCCAGGCCTCACCCCTCCTCTCCTTGCAAAGGAAGCCCAAGATCGAACCGTCGAATCTCCAGTTGAGTATTTAAGCCCCAATAATGAACCACTCTCCAGTAAGAGGAGGCCCTCATCTACGCAGCGTCGCCAGAAGGAGCGCTCCTCTCTTCCGCCTCCGGAAGAGCAACAACCGTGGGCTCTGCGACCGGCTTTGAGTCCGAGACTTCCAAGGGAAGCGGAGGGCTCTCTTGGGCCGGGGCTTCCTCCTCCTCCGCAGGCAAAGGAAGGGCAGTCTCTTTCTCAGGAAGGATGGAGGAGAGCAGATCTCGGACCGGACGCTCGTCCACGCAGCCCAGGCTCCCGTATTTGTGCAGCTGAGTCGGAGGAACCCCTGGGAGAAAAGAAGGAAGACAGAAAGAGAGAAGGCATTCAAATATTAAGTTATGCAGAGAGCATTCCCCTTGAGGCCTGAGTGGCTCTTCGTTTATGCGTTTGTGGGGCCCCGGAAATTGAAGATTTGCCTCACTATTTGTTTTCCTGCTCTCTGTATTCTGAGCCAAGAACTAAAATCCTGGGGCCTGTTCTTGATCTCCTTCAAACCAATACTCTCTCAGAAAAGATTTTCTACTTTTTGTCTGACACTAACCCTGTGGTTACTCACAAGGTGTCTCTTTTTGCCCGGGCAGCACAGAAAATCCGGACAAGATTAATTTCTGATATTGCAGTCGACTGTGCTGCGGATGGTTTTAACCTATAGTGGCTGTTTATATCCAAGGTGTTCCCTGCTTATGTTTTAATACTGCTATATTTACCTGGTTTTACCTGGTTTTTAATTATGCAGGTGCTCGTCCATGCAGTATCTTATATAGTATTTTAAAGGCATATCTTGCCACTGATATATGTAGCATTTTAATGATTTATATAGTATTTTAATGGTGTATTTTATACTGTATTTAATAATCTGATTTTCATGTATTTATTTGTTAGCCTTTTATGTGAATCAAATAAAAAACTGTCAGCAACTATTAGAGTGGTGTCAGAGTCCCACTCTGTTCTTCTGCTTTGGTCAGGTCTCTTTACCTGGGGCCAGGCTGTGGCGCAGGCTGGTTAGCAGCCAGCTGCAATAAATCACTCTGACCAAGAGGTCATGAGTTTGAGGCCAGCCCATGTCGGGGTGAGCACCTAACAATTAAAAATAAAATATAGCCCCTGCTTGTTGCTGACCTAAGCAACCCAAAAGATAGTTGCATCTATCAAGTAGGAAATTTAGGTACCACTTATATGTGGAAAGGCTAATTTACGACACCATAAAAATCACCCAGCCGCCATTGGAATGAGCAAGTGCCATCGCAGTGGATGAAACAACTGCTCTCCCTGTGGCCAGAATCAAGCATACCCTCAGGAAGCTGGAAGTTGGAGAAGGTTTAAATTGCCTCTGCCTCTGTCTCTGTTCTATGTTATATGGCATTGACTGTTTGCCTTATATGTGTACAATGTGATCTGCCCTGATTCCCCTCGGGGTGAGAAGGGCGGAATATAAATACTGTAAATAAATACAATAAATAAATAACAGCCTCCAAGCTGACCAGGTGGATCGTCTGTGGAGCCACAGGACACTGAACTATGACCTGCCCTCCTCCAACAGCCCCTTCAATGTGACTCCCAAGAGGTTCCATCTTTGGAAGCTTTTAAGCAGAGGCTGGATGGCCATCTGTTAGGACAGCTTTGATTGTGCTTTTTCTGCCAGGCAGAAGTGGTTGGACTGAACGACCCTTAGGAGCAAAGAGAACCCTACCCAGCGTCTGTGCCAGTTGAGCAGCTGGGAAAAGGAGCGGGAGGCAGCGGTTGAGGTAGGGCACCAAGTCTTCCAGGAACGCGGTGCAGAACTGAACGAAAAGCTCTTGCTCTCGGCCACTGAAGGCCATGGACTCAGCCCGATGGAAAGCCAGGATGACCTTGGCTACCTGCAAGGAAGAGACACGGAGAGCGGGATTGGAATGACCACAGGATGGACACCGAGGGAGAGAGCACAGTTCCACCAAGGCTCCAAGTGGACAGCCTTCTCCCACAAAGTGAAAAGCCCCAAGGGATGATGGCATGTGCCGCTCCCTGAGTTGGAGACACAGAAAGACAAGGAAGGGAAGAGCCATGGATTGCAATGGACAAAAGTCAGTGACTCAGGCAGCCATTCCCAAACCCTCCAAGAGTTTGGGATTTCCTTTCCCATGAGCCTCAGCAAGTTTGACCAGTGGCCAGAGCTTCTGGGAGTTGAAGCCCAAAAACCCTGGAGAGCCAGAGTTTGGGAATCACTGGGGAATGACATTCCCTCTTGGGAACAACCCTCTTCGACACATGCTTTTTTCAACAAAAAAAGGAAAAAAAGGCCCTCCTAGGCTTAAAATAATACTAGCAATAATAATGCACTGTTACCTTCCCACCAAAGCAGTATCTATTGATCTACTCACATTTGCATGTTTTTGAACTGCTAGGTTGGCAGAAGCTGGGGATAACAGTGGGAGCTCATCCCGCTCCCCAGATTTGAACCACTGACCGTTCAGTCAGCAAGTTTCGCAGCTCAGCAGTTTAACAATAATATAATATATTAATTATAACAATAATATATTATAAAAGAAACTGAAGAAATAGAAGAAATTTGCCCCTTCGAGGAAAAGGCCAGTGGGAAATCCAAAGAACCCTTCCTAATAATGTCATGTTCAAAGCCAGCTGTTGGTCAAGACCATTTTGCGCTTTATCAGTGAAACATCTCAAATGCTCATTTACCTGCAATATCAGAGCTTTCCCCTTTTCCCTTCACTGCAGATAATGTATGGATTTCCTCCCTACTTTTCTCAAGGTGCATATGATTAAACAGTGCAAAGCAAAGGCTAAAATGAAACAGGAAGAAGAGGGGGGCCAACCTGGAGAAGCGCTTCCTCCACGGCTGCAGCCACCTCCGGAGCCAGGGCCACCGGGCAGCATAGGCGCAAGTCATTGAAGGCGGCCAGGATGCCGTTGAGGAAGCAGGCCAGGGGTGGGAAGTCCAGGAGCCCCATGGGGGGCTGCAAGGTCCCTGGCTGCGCAGTTTGCCCCACGGGAGGGGTTGGAAGGGCACTGCCCAGGACTGCCGGGGCCGAGACCAATGTGTAGCAGTCCATCTCCTCTCGGAATCTGCTGGCGGCTTCTTGCGTGGCCTTCTGGAAGGCAAGGAGTGCTGCGCGCTGGAAAATGGGGACCAGCTGGCCTCGGAAGTCAGCCCCCACCCGGCTGAAGGAGAGGCCAAAGTACATGCACTGGCCCAGCAAGGAGTCCAGCCGGCCGCCGGCCCCCCGCTGCAGGTCGCGCTCCAGCAGCAGCAGGAACTGGGAAACCTTCTGCAGGACCCAGCCGTGGAAGAGGGCCCCCTCGCCCAGGGCCTCCTGCTGCCCGGGGACCGGCACCAGTGGCTCCTCGTCAGCAAAGATGGCTCGATACTGGGTGACCACGTCAAAGAGGTGGACGCGGCAGGCCTCCACGGTCTTGGTCACGTGAACGTAGGGGTCCTCCTCGGGGATGGCGGCCAGGACGGAGCGCAGCCAGGCATCTCGGGCCTGCAGGAAGGTGATGCGCAGCTCCGCCTCCGTGAAGACATCCATGCAGCGCAGGTAGCCAATGACACGCAGGCAGGCAGGCAGCGGGAGGTTAGTGCGCAGCTGCTGGATCAATTGGGTCAACATCAGCTGGGAAGATTGGCGCACCTCAGCCACGATGCCCTGCGGTGGAGGAGGAGAATCACATTAATCACTCCATCTACATCCAGATCAAAGGTGGGCAGGCCTGGTTAGAATCCTAGAGCTGGAAGGGACCTCTAAAGCTGTTGCATCACACTGCTCACTCATGT
Source organism: Anolis carolinensis (assembly GCF_035594765.1). NCBI lineage: Eukaryota > Metazoa > Chordata > Lepidosauria > Squamata > Anolidae > Anolis > Anolis carolinensis. Next base: position 5,214,114 of record NW_026943820.1, read on the forward strand.
CCATCTTGACATCTACTAAAGCCCCTTCTACACTGCCCTATATCCCAGGATCTGATCCCAGATTATCTTCTTATCATAAATTATATGGCAGCAGAGACCCATATAATCCATCTTATTTATTTATTTATTAACGACATTTATATCCCGCCCTTCTCACCCCAAAGGGGACTCAGGGCGGCTTATAAGTTATATATACATACAATATATTATATTATTAGTATACCACAATATAAGCACTACATAAGCATTATATATTATTATATTGTACTATACGATTATATTGTAATATTATTAGTAATATTACATGTAATATAAATATACAATTATAATAGTGTATTATTATTATTATTATTATTATTATTATTATTATTATTATATTGTGTTACAGTTCAAAGCAGATAACCTGGGATCAGATCCTGGAATATAAGGACAGCACAGATGGGCCTAACACTCCTAGATGAGAGCTTTGCTGGGAGATCAAACCACTGGGTCATTGGGGTCAAGCCAAAGAGACCAAGCAGTTAAGCCAGTGCAAAGGCCACCACAGATGTGCTTGCTGGATCTTTCTAACCCCATCCCACCCCAATTAGAGCAGCTCCTCCTCCTAAAGCACCTGGATGACGGGAATGGAGGCGTGCTTCTTCTCCAGGCGGCGGACGTAAGCCACCAGCTCCAGGGCCTCCTCGTAGTACCCATTGCGGACGCAGGTGTCCATCAGCTGAGGGATCTCCAGGATTTCCAGGATCTCCGTGTGGCGGTTCAGGGTCAGGTTGTTCATACGGCGGCTCTGCGCAATCTGCTCCGCCTCCCGCATGAAGTTTCTGGAGGAAGAAAAGGAGCCAGAATGAGTTCACACACAAGCCTCCCAGGAAAAGAGAGATGGGCGATCTGTCTGAACCTTTAGATCTCCAGCTTGGTGGCAGCTCCTGCCTGGCAGAGAGAAGGGGGTAGGACTGAATGGGCAACAGTACCTTTTTTTTCAAATTTGGTTACATAGTGTTCTAGGCCCCCTAAGAGTCCAGACTGGTGGCCATCTGTCGGGAGGGCTTGGACTGTGTCTCTCTGTCTGGGAGACCTGGATTGGGCTGGATGGCCTTCCTACTCTAGGATTCTATGGTTCTATAAGGGTGTGAAGATGTTCCTTTTCGCGGAAGAGTTTAATTAAGCCAAACAAGTGGTAGCCAAAGCTCTGACTTTTTATCTTGATTTTAATATTCACACTGTTTTAATTGTGTTTGCAGTTTCAAATGTTTATGTTTTAATGGGTTTGTTTTCATTCTGTTGTAACCGCCTTGGGCCTGTGCTCAGAAAAAACTGGGATATAAATTTCTCAAATAAATAATAAAATATTATTATTACTATTGAGGATGGATGGCCACTAGCCGGGAGGGCTTGGACTGTGTCTCTCTACCTGGGAGAACAGGGTTGGGCTGGATGGCCATTCCCACTTTAGGATTCTACAGTTCTACGGTATTATTATTACTACTATTGAGGACCGTGCTCTGACTTACAAGAAGCACTGCTTTTCTACAAAGCAAAAAGTAGGTGTTAGAAAAAATATCATATGAAAGCTGACTGGCACAACCTGGGGATCACAGCCAGATACAGTGAAGATATTGCTACTACATTGTGGTTTGCTACTCTGCTGCTGAATACGCATGCCCAGCGTGGAACACATCTCAAAACATTAAAACAGTGGGTGTGGCTCTTAATGAGACATGCTACATCATCACAGGATATCTATGCCCAACATCACTGGAGAAATTATACTGTTTAGCCGGTACTGCACCACTTGATATCTGCCAGGAAGTAGCAGCCAGCAATGAAAGAACCAAGACAATGACATCTCCGGCCCATCCTCTGTTCAGATATTAGCCAGCATGCTAATGCCTTAAATCAAGAAACGGCTTCCTAAGATCTATAGAGATCAGGAAGTAGCAGCCAGTAATGAAAGGACCAAGGCATTGACATATCCAGCCCATCCTCTATTCTGATATCAACCAGTAAGTCAACGCCTTACATCAAGAAATAGCTTCCTAAGATCTACAGGGATACTTGCAGAAACACCTCAGCAAGTGAGAGTCCAAAAGTGGCAGGCTAAAAGCCGGAACTTCAATCAATGGATGATAGAGTTGGAAGAGACCTCATGGGCCATCCAGTCCAACCCCCTGCCAAGAAGCGATTTCCTGCTTCTTGGCAGGGGGTTGGACTGGATGGCCCATCAGGTCTCTTCCAACTCTACTATTCTATGATTCTACTGGATGAGAAACTCCCCTCTGGTCACACAGAAGACTGGGTGACGTGGAAGGTGCTGAAAAGACTGCGCTCTGGCACCACAAGATGCAGAGCCAACCTTATGAAATGAGGCCACAAAGTGTGGCGAAGAGCAAACCACAGACCAGACTCCAAAGCGGTCTGAGCCCTGCCACATGCACAAGGGAGGACCTTATTATGGCAACGCCAGAGGCACTCCAAGTGGCCAGATTCTGGTCAAAGGAAATCTAGTACAATGCTAAGTTTTTATGTACCTTTAAAAATACACACATATAATATATATATACACACACAAATATATATTTATACACACACATATATAATACAGTAGAGTCTCACTTATCCAAGCTAAACGGGCCGGCAGAACCTTGGATAAGCGAATATTTTGAATAATAAGGAGGGATTAAGGAAAAGCCTATTAAACATCAAATTAGGTTATGATTTTACAAATTAAGCACCAAACCATACAACAAATTTGACAGAAAAAGTAGTTCGATATGCAGTAATGCTATGTAGTAAGTAAGGTAAAGGTTTCCCCTGGACGTTAAGTCCAGTCATGTCTGACTCTAGGGGTTAGTGCTCATCTCCATTTCTAAGCCGAAGAGCCGGCATTGTCTGTAGACACCTCCAAGGTCATGTGGCTGGCATGACTGCATGGAGTGCCATTACCTTCCTGCCAGAGCGGTACCTATTGCTCTACTCACATTGGCATGTTTTCGAACTGCTAGGTTGGCAGAAGCCAGAGCAACAACCTGGGACCTTTCAGTCTGCAAGTTCAGCAGCTCAGTGCTTTAACACACTTTGCCACCGGGGCTCTAATGCAATGTAGTAATTACTGTATTTACGAATTTAGCACCAAAATATCATGATATATTGAAAATATTGACTACAAAAACGTATTGGATAATCAAGTACCTTGGATAAGCGAGTCTTGGATAAGTAAAACTCTACTGTACGTCATAACTGTATTCTCAATTTGCTTCTGACATGGTAAGATTATTATTATAGAAGATGGATGGCCATCTACGGGGAGGGCTTGGACTGTGCCTGTCCTGTGTGGTAGAAAGGGGGTGGGTGGGGCTGGATGGCCTCTGGGGTCCCTCCATCGCTCACCGGCAGCTGTGGGCGAAGGGCGGGAGGCGGGCGAGGAGGCGGTCGAGGCCAGCCTCGGTGCCGGAGAAGCCTCTGCGCGTCTGGGCGGTGCACTCGGCGGAGCGGATGAAGGTCTTGTAGTGGGCGAAGGCCAGGGCGCGGGTCTGGGCGCCCAGCTGGGCCCGCTCCTCGGCCAGGCGCCCGGGCTCCCTCCGCAGCGCCTCCAGGCCCAGCCCGGACAGCCGGCCCAGGTAGGCCTCCTCTCCCGAGGAAGGAGAAGAAGCCGGGGCCTGACCTCGCCCGCGGAACAGCCAGGCCAGGAGGCTGGCCTCCTCCAAGTCCGAAGGCCCTGAAAGCCCCGAAGGCCCAGGAGCGGAGGGCTCCTCAAGAGCCGCCATGACGGCCGCGACGTGGAGCAGGAAGTGATCGCTATGGCAACACCGCGGCCACTTCCGGGAGGGGCAGCATTGAGCCACTTCCGGGAGTGGCAGCATTGAGCCACTTCCGGGAGTGGCAACATTGCGCCACTTCCGGTTTCCCGTTTCAGTTTCCTGCTTCGAAGCCTCCACGATGCGGCCGCTCACCGAAGAAGAAACCCGCGCGCTCTTCGAGAAACTCTCCAAATAGTAAGCTTCGGGCCCACGGCTGCTGGAGGTTCCTAATTGCTGGAGGAGTGGGTGGTTGTTATTGTTATAGCAGGCACGGGCAAACTTCTGCCCTCCAGGTGTTTTGGACTTCAACTCCCACAATTCCCGCCCTCAGGCCCTTTTCTTTTCCTGGACAGGAGACAATCAGGGCCAGCTAACACCTCCCAACAAAGGATTCCCCCGGGCAGCAATAGCCAGGCTTTGAAGCTGCAAGGCCATCCAATGCTGTCTATGTTTTTTTTTTATTAATTTATCAATCAAAATGTATAAGTTTACATTTTCCTCATTTTACAATATCTTAAAAATATCATGTTGTATACAATCCGACAGTAAAAAAATCAAGCATCTTTAAACATATTTCTTATCAGTTTTAGACTTTTCCATTACAACTTTACTACATATCTCTCTACTACACCCTTTTATCTACTTATACATATTTTATTTATTATTATTCAGGAGATAATACTTCTGGAACATGGCCACACAGCCCGAAAGACATACAACAACCCTATTATTACTATTGTTATTATTGTTATTGTTATACTTTCCCCCCTCTTCCCTTCCCTTTATTTTGTGCCACCTTCACCAACCAACTCATATTGTTTCACAAGTCCAAAATTTCATTGTCTCTGTTGCTGGCTTATACCCCTTTCCCTCATTAAAAAATATACTCAATACATTTTCATCCAATGCTAATCAAGGTGGCCAACTGCAACATTCACACTCGCCTCCAACAGACAAGGATTCTTTCTCCCACCTTGGACATTATTCCACAGATATTTATTTCTTTTCTACATTTATACACCGCTCTCTCTCACCCCGAAAGGGACTCAGAGCGGCTTACAAGTTGTATTTACATACAATATATTATATCATTAGCATAGCACAATAATAGTATTATATATTACTATATTGCACTATACCACTATACCGTAATATTAGTAGTAATATTACATTTAATATATAATATAAACCCCACTTGCCTCATTTCCAACAGATCTCACAACCTCTGAGGATGCCTTCCATAGATGTGGGCGAAACATCAGGAGAGAATGCTTCTGGAACATGGCCAGACAGCTCGGAAAACTCACAGCAACTCTGTGATATCTTTAATGTTTAAACCATGGATAGTTTTAAGCATCATTGAACATCACACATGGGTTTTAATTTTTTTTCGTGTCAGGAATCGCTCCTGGTGTGAGAGAATTGGCCGTCTGCAAGGACGTTGCCCAGGGGACGTTGCCAGAGTGTTTTGATGTTTTTTTTTATCATCCTTGTGGGAGGCTTCTCTCATGTCCCCGCATGGAGCTGGAGCTGATAGAGGGAGCTCATCCGCGCTCGCCCCGGGTGGGATTCGAACCTGGCAGCTTTCAGATCAGCAACCCAACTTTCAAGTCACAAGGCTTTAATCCACTACGCCACTCGGGGCTCCACCGGGTTTTAATTAATGGTCTTGATATTAGTATGTACATTTTAAAATATGTTCTGAGCCGCCTTGGGTCTGCTTGGGAGAAAAGCGGCATAGAAATTGCAGAAATAAATAAATGTGTATGGTTCAACCCTGTGGACCCCATGAAGCCATTCCACTCCCATAGAAACCTGACTTCGGCTCTTTCTCTCTCTCCGCAGCATCGGGGAGAATATCCAGCTCCTGATCGAGCGTCCGGACGGAGCCTACTGCTTCCGCCTCCACAAGGACCGTGTCTACTACCTCAGGTCAGGCCCGTGGATGCCAAAGCAGTTTGATCTGACTCTCAAGAGCAGGCATGGGCCAACTTTGACCTTCCGGGTGTTTTGGACTGCAACTCCCACAATTCCTAACAGCCGGTAGGCTGTTAGGAATTGTGGGAGTTGTAGTCCAAAACACCCGGAAGGCCAAAGTTGGCCCATGCCTGCTGTAGATGCACCCCAAGCCTCCTCAATTTGTAGTAAAAACTATTATTATTTCTTAGTGAGAGGATCTTGAAGCTGGCTACAAACGTTCCCCGCCAGAACCTGATCTCCTTGGGCACTTGCTTTGGGAAGTTTACCAAGACACAGAAGTTCCGCCTCCACATCACTGCCTTGGATTACCTGGCCCCTTATGCAAAGGTAAATGTGGGCATTCTCTTCTCACTCCTCTTTATTTGTTTACTACATTTATACCCCGCCCTCTCTCACCCCGAAGGGGACTCAGAGCGGCTTACAAGTTATATTTGCATACAATATATTATATCATTAGCATAGCATAATAACAGCATTATATATTACTATATTGCACTATACCACTATACCGTAATATTATTAGTAATTACATTTAATATATAATAAATATTATTATATTGTATTATTATTAGTATTATATTGCATTACATTATTAGTATCAATATTACATGTATATATAAGATATTATATTATTATCATAGTTGTAACTCTGCTTTGCCAATAGGAGGAAAAGTATTTTGCTGAGTTCCCAGTGTGTACGCTTTCCCAGACATTGGGGCCTGCAGGATATATTTTTTCTTTCTGGGTGTTTTTGGTGTTAGGTGGTGAACCTTTGTGCACCTTCACATGACTTATTCCTTAGCCTGTAGGATTTCCTAGCTGTCTCTTCCTTTTCTTCCTCCCACAGTACAAGGTCTGGGTGAAGCCCAGTGCAGAGCAGTCCTTCCTCTACGGGAACCACGTCCTGAAGTCCGGCTTGGGGCGCATCACAGAAAGCACGTCCCAGTACCAAGGAGTGGTGGTCTACTCCATGGCTGATGTCCCGTTGGTGAGTGACCGGCTCAAAGATCTGGGAAGACTCTTTTTCAAAACAAGAGTCTTAATTGGGCTTTTCTCCCTTTGGATCTTCCTTCCACAGGGCTTTGGAGTGGCGGCCAAGTCTACCCAGGAGTGCCGCAGGATGGACCCCATGGCCATCGTAGTCTTCCACCAAGCAGACATCGGGGAGTACATCCGGCACGAAGAGACCCTGACTTAAGTCCAGGGAACCCCAAAGACTTGGAAAAACAAGAGATTATATTCTGGACTTTTTGTCACCCCCTTTTCTATAGACTGGAGAGCCTACTTGTGTGTATTTGGAAGCAGTGGAGAAACAGCCGCTTGTTCGGTGATGGATCAAGTATCACCGCTATGCTTTTTTTTGGGATGTAATCACAGACCTAACTGGTCTGGCAGGAAATGATAAAAGATATTTGATTGTATGCCTTTGATTGCCTCCTTGGTGGGGCATACAGCCTTTGCCATTATCCCCAGCTTAGGTGGCTCTTTATCGCTGAATTGCCACAAAGCAGCTTTGCTTTAGTAATCATGACTGCCACTAAGTACAGTAGAGTCTCACTTATCCAACACTCACTTATCCAATGTTCTGAATTATCCAACGAATTTTTGTAGTCAATGTTTTCAATACATCATGATATTTTGGTGCTAAATTCATAAATACAATAATTACTACATAGCATTACTGTGTATTGAACTACTTTTTCTATCAAATTTGTTGTATAACATGATGTTTTGGTGCTTAATTTGTAAAATCATAACCTAATTTGATGTTTAATAGGCTTTTCCTTAATCCCTCCTTATTATCCAACATATTTGCTTATCCAACGTTCTGCCGGCCCGTTTATGTTGGATAAGTGAGACTCTACTGTAATAAGCCTTTTTAGAATGGAAGAAAAAGCCTATACAAAACCTAGGAATCTATATGAATTGTGGGGAGGTCCTGGCTTCAGCCCCAGATTTTCAGCTCAATAAGCAAATAGTGTGGAGGGGAGCACAGAAGGAAAGGTGTGGTACCTGCATGGAGTACCTGTTAATTAACTGGGTCTGGAGTTAACTGTGCTGCCAGTGTCAGTTCTGCTGTATACGGAATGCATGCAGTCATTGCATTAGGAAAGGCTTCAACAAAGAGAGTGCTCTTTTATCTTGACCAGCTTTATTGTGGATGGAGAGCAGGTGAGTCAGTCCCTTTCAGTTATCACAGTGGTGCCTGGATCGTTCCAATTTGGTCCCTGAAAGCCAAGCCAAGATGTACGGAAGCACTGCCCTTAGCCCTTTCCTGGTATTTCAGGGCTCCGCCTTCCTTTTGGGGCCTGCAGGAGATGGTTGAGTGGGGCCAGGCCAAGCACCTGGTCTTCAGCAGCGTGGCTTGTGGGTGTCGGTTGTGGTCCGGACGGTGAAGAAGCGCTTGAGGAAATAGAGCTGGAGGAGGCCTGAGAGGATGATGGCTAGACTCTGAGCGGCAGACCACCAGTTGACATAATTGAGGTTGGACTGGAGAAGGAAGAAGTCGGAGGTGCTCTTCATGCGGGAGATGCTGCAGTGCCGCCACATGTGGAAGACCTGCAGCAACAGCTTCCGGGTGCTCTCCTGCCCAAGGGAGGCAAAGCAACACAGACCTAAATCAGGGCCAGTTTCTCCCTTCCCAGCCTTGGCCTGGCGTCCCAGGCTTCCCCATGGCACCAGGCTTGGATGGTTCCTCAGTTTTATTCTCAATTTGTTTCCCAACTGTGGCTCTCCCAAGGCTGTACTACTGGTGGGTCAAAGCCTGAAGCTGAGAGTGTAATTGGCTCCCAAAAACCGAATTGAATATGGCCCTTGGGACAGAAAGGTGCCCGATAAGTATCCTCCGTCACATCTTTGGCCCAAGAGGAGCCATGTCTCTCTCTCTTAACCCCTTTCACAACCAGAAGCCCCTATTTTGGAATGGTCTTGAGTTCCTGTCTGTCCCACATTTACTTTTTCCCATATGCTACATAATATTCTCAGGACCTCCTTGGTTCTTTCGTAACACTTACATCAATGGCTTCCAAAGTGTCGTTGAGCCTCTGTCTCTCGAGTTCCGGCGTGTCCTCTAGGTCAAATCCCTCGTAGATGACGCCGAAGTTGAGGTAGACCTGGACCGACCCAAAGTGGTTGTACTGGTTGCTTAGGCAGAGCTGGTAGAACCCTGCAAGGAAGTGTTTGATTTGCGTTTAGATTAGGAGGCTTTCCCACAAAAGTGCTACTGGGCCACATTGATGGGAGAAACTGGCAAAGAGGTTCAACGTGCTTCCTTCAAGGCCCGTGGGGATAAGATTCCTTTGTATCTGTATGTTCAAACCCTTCAGTGTGTCTCAATCTACTCTCCACTAGGCACTAAAATTGACATGGATTGGAGGCTTCAGGCTAAAAATAGTGGGCCCTGGATACATTTTGTCTTTTTGCATGTGGTCAGTGCAGAATTCTGACACCCAAAAGGACATACAATGGTTAGGTAAGTGGAATGAGTGCACTTAGGTCACTTTTTTTCATGTCAGGAGCAACCAGAGTTGCTTCTGGAGTGAGAGAATTGGCTGTCTGCAAGGACGTTGCCCAGGGGACACCCAGATGTTTTGATGTTTTACCATCCTTGTGGGAGGCTTCTCTCATATCCCCGCATGGAGCTGGAGCTGACAGAGGGAGCTCATGCGTGCTCTCCCCAGGTGGGATTTGAACCTGGCAGCCTTCAGGTCAGCAACCCAACCTTCAAGTCACAAGGCTTTTATCCCCTAGGCCATCGGAGGCTCCACTTAGGTCACTAATGGGATCCAGATCGAATACATGGGGTTTTGAGCTGCCCATTTCGCCAATGCTCTTCTGTAGCCTCCATAGCTGTGACTTTTCCTTCTTTTGGCAAGTCAAATACCAAAGTCAGGAGGGCTGATTGTTTGGTACCCAAATCCATGGCGGCTCAAGTCCCATTATTTACAATAGGATAGCATAATGGTATTCCTTATGTAAAATGGTCAAATGAAGGCTCTGGTCCTTGTTTTGATGGGTCCAATCTTCCAAGTCAAGCCAGCTTTAGCGCTTTCTCAACCAGTTGCCTTACTTCTAAGGTAGGTCTTTATTATACCTGTGGTCAAAATACACCCTTCCCTTGGCCTCCCCCTGCTTCCTCATTATGGGAGGTCAGGTTAAGAGGGTTCGAGGTGGGGCTTTAGGTCACCTGTCTCCATAGTGTGGAAGTGGATCAGCCCCCGGATGTCCTGCGAGGTGCCAAGATGAAGGCCGTTGGGGTCGTTGGCTGTGGCCAGGATATGCCTGCTGTCTTGGCCGATCCCGGAGCTCCACTGCACCTGGAAGGGAGACACAAGGAGATTGGGCAGGGAATTCCCTTTGGGGGTCTGGGTGGTTTAGGAAGGAAGAGGTGTAATCCAAGACTGTAAATGAGTTGCTACTACTTTTTGTAATATATCATTCACACATACCTATATAAACGTGTGTATGTATATATGTATATATATCCCCAAGCTGATGGCGAATGTTAAGGATGCTTTCTCAACTGCAAATGCCAAAATCCCGCAAGACTGTAAATGAGTTGCTAATACTTTTTGTAATATATCATTCACACACACATATATAAACATGTGTATGTATATATGTATATATATCCCCAAGCTGATGGAGAATGTTAAGGATGCTTTCACAACTGCAAATGCCAAAATCCCGCAAGATGACAAAGCCCAGGGGAAGCTCCCGAGCCCTATACTCAGAGAAAGGCAAGAAATAAATGGATCCCATGAGGAGAGGTGGGTAACACAGAAAATATTATTACTCTCATCATCATCATCTGAGGAAAGAGCAGCCCTCTCGCACCCACCTCATAGCTGAAGTAGAACTGGCCGCTCTGGTGCGCAAACTGCCAGAAGCACTCGATGCCGCCGGCTGGAACGACAATAGCAAAGTCGTTCATGTTTGACCCACGGAAGAGGGGCTGGTCGCCGGAACCGCTCAGGGGCTCAGACTTGCGGGCTTCAGCCAGTTGCAGCCCCCCCAAGGCGGCTACAATCACGGCAAAAGGGAACAGCAGGCACATGGCGCAGAGAAGACAGCTGGAGCGGAGCCTGGAAGATGGAGATCTCTCTCTCATGGAGTGTGAGTTGGCCATCTGGCAGTGAAGGAAGGCAGATCAGGTTAACGATTAACTCAGCCACTCACGCAGCCTTGCGCTTGTCACTTGTTCCTCAAGGAAACCTTATTGGTGCCCTTTGAAGGATGGATGGGGGAAACCCATAGATTTGAAACCTGCAACCCCATCTAACTCGCCAGGGATGATGGAACACGAAGTCCAGTGCCGACTGGAAGCCAAGACATTTTCCATCACTGCTGTAAATTTTTCTTCTCCTAGGAATCTGCAGCGATCCTCAATTTGCTTTTCTTCAAGGTGCCCGAAGGGCTCTAAAGAGTCAGAAAATCTACAAGTTAATTTATCATAGCTGCCACTTTCACACCACTTTTTCAATACAGAACGTAAGTTGACATACATCCTGCAAGGCAGACCGGCCCCAAGGCTGTCCAATGGGATTCTCAGCTGAGTGGAGCTTTGAACTCAGCTGTGCTTAAGGCGACAGACGCAGAGCTCAAGAAAAGTTACCCACTGGGAGAACATGCAGAGAAACTAAACATTACAATCTGAGATCCTTGGCGCTCATGCATAACTTTTCAGCCTTCAACTCAGTCTATTTGTGTCAAGCTCTTTTCCACACTGCATCCTTTACAAAATCTGCCTCTTGCCACGAGGCTTCTCCTTCCAAACCAAAGACCGAAGATCTTTTAAAAAAAGAATACAAACCTGATTGGCAGCATTCCTGTCCACCTGTGTTCCTTGCTTTTGAAAAGTTGCTCCACCAGACTGACTTCTCCTTGGTGGCCGCTGCAGCCGAAGGACACACATCATGGGTCCCAGGAGAGAGCTTTCCCAGCGGTGCAGATAAGAGAGAATGGCCCAGGAGACTGGGCAAACAGTTCTAGGAAAGGACAGCTCAGGAGGCACAGCAATAGCCAGAGCAACCAATTCTGTGTTTCTGGGTGAAACTGTTCCTGTTGCATGCTTTCAAGTCATTTCCAACCTATGGCAACCTTGTTGGCCAATTCTCCCAAGGCTGAGAGAATGTGACCCAGCACGTTTTCATGGTGAAGCGGGGAGTCAAGCCTGGTCATCACAGCTATGGTCCACACTTTCTCCCAAACATTTCCTACCATTAAGTAAATATTTTCCAAATCTAGCAATAAGACAAGCCGAGCAATACCAGCACCAGGTTTAACACACACAACACACACTGAACTGGCAGATATAAAAGGCAGGCAAACAGGAGACCAGGTTAAGTCACACACCACAAGTTGCAACAAAAAAAACACTGATAAAAGACGCACCAAGCCAGAGTTAGCCAGGCACCCCAATACCTTCATCCTATGTTGGTACTTACGTTCATTCCTCATCCTTGCCCAGGTTTGGTATTTAATACAGTAGAGTCTCACTTATCCAACATAAACGGGCCAGCAGAACGCTGGATAAGTAAATACGTTGGATAATAAGGAGGAATTAAGGAAAAGCCTATTAAACATCAAATTAGGTTATGATTTTACAAATTAAGCACTAAAACATCGTGTTTTACAACAAATTTGACAGAAAAAGTAGTTCAATACGCAGTAATGCTATGTAGTAATTACTGTATTTACGAATTTAGCACCAAAATATCACGATGTTTTGAAAACATTGACTACAAAAATGCGTTGGATAATCCAGAATGTTGGATAAGTGAGACTCTAATATACATACAGATCCTCTGAATATCAGAAACTACATTGTCCTGCTCTTTTTGCCATCATAAAACCACTGTTTTGCCAGAATATTGATCTGCAGCCTCTTTTCAGTGAAACTACAACCCAGGTCCCATTCAAAATCAAGCTTCTGTGGCAATACGTTCAAAACAGTAATCAGACCTAACAGGCAACTTCAGCAGTGGCATCTTATTATTATTAGCATCATCATCTTGTTTTCATCTCAAAGTAGCCTTGGAGCTTTCCCCTTGGAGACCACAGACCCGAGAAGAAATGTGAGCAAATAATATAAAACTTTATTTTGCAAAAACATACAAAGTTAGCCCCAAATCTCTCTTTTGTTTGGCCTCAACGAGCCCTAAGAAAGAAAGAAAAAATCAAAGCCAAACGATAGATTATCCTCTCTCTATTCCATGGCACAGAAGTCTTTAAATTGTTAAAGTTAAGTCTCCAGGGAAGGCCCTGCCGCAGTCTATTTGGAAAATGAGAGGAAACATCTTAGGTCTCCTTTTTCACACACTGATGAGAACTCGGGGAAAATGGAGTCCCACCTTTTGCTCGCAATAGTTATCTTTCCACCTGTCCATCCACCCCCTTTGTCCTACCCTCCAACTATAGTCCAAGGAACAGGAAAAACAAGGATGTTGTGTGGAACTGCCAAACAAATAGTGACTTTCGCAGGAAGGAGAAAGTGGACTTCCAGTCTCGTTGGCTGAACAAGGCCCTGCCACGAAGGCCAGTCCAATGCCAGAGGAAGCAGTTCTGGGCGATGTTTTCAAACTGCACAGGCCATGCTCTGCTGTCCTCCATTCTCCTCCACAGATCTACTGGATCCCAAGCTTCTTCATGGTCCGCCAGCGGTCCTTTATCATGACTGGTGTTCGATCCTTGAAGGGATAGCTTTTGCAGATGGCCTTCCAATTGCCTTCTCCGTACTTCCTCACGCCGGCCCTGATCCATTGGGACTCTTCCCTCGTCCACTTCTGCAGGGAAAGCAGGAAAGGCTTCTGTGAGCCACAAGGATGGCCGAAACAGGGAGGGCTTTTCTAAACAAGCCCCCGATACTGACAAAAGGCAAGGCTCCTTGCACCGTTCTGTGACTTCCTCTCTCCAAGTGGCCAATAACTCAGGAAATGCTTTGGTCTGATGACACAAAGCCCACTGGGAGGCATTCTCTCTGTGTCTTAGTAGAGAACATACAGGGAATCGTAGTGACCCCTCCCTTAATGTGATTCAAAGGGAAAGTGTGCATATTTGTATATGCATAATGTACGCTTATGGAAGGAGAATGGCAAGGCAAGTGTTAAATATGCCAGAGAAGTGGAAAGACAGGGAAAATGGACATTGCTCTTTCCGTTTTTTATTTGTTGCATCGAATAAAATTATCTCCCAGCAAAAGGAAAACAACACAAAGCCCATGGAGATGACAGCAGAAATTCCTCAGATATCTCAGAAAATTTATGTTGTGTTATTCAAAACAAGGTAATGAACTATTCTGCCTTGCATTATTTGGACTATGATAATGAAAGATATGACACAGCCAGTGGGAGAAGTTGAGGGAGAGACAGTCAAAGCAATGGGTCTCTGTTGTGGGGGTCACTTGGGTATTTATATGGTATATTTAAATGGTTCAGGTCCAACTTACTTATCTGACCGCATTTCCTCATACCAACCAGCACACTCTTTAAGATCTTCTGGTGAGACCTTACTCTCACTTCCATCACCATCGCAAATGCGACTGATATCAACGAGGGATAGGCCATTTTCAGTAGCTGTCCCAACCCTGTGGAACACCCTCCCAAAAGAAATTAAAACAGCTCCCCCCTTTCTTTTTTCAATAACAAATTCAAAACTTTCCTGTTTAAACAGGCCTTTAGTGAAGGAAACTAAGTGATACTGGAGTGATAAGAAACACCATAATGTTTATGGACTGGAACAAAGTGCAATATAATCTGACACGATGCCACAAGAATGTGAATGCATATTATTGTTTTAAACTGTTTATGATGTTTCATACTTATTATTGATGTATTGGTATTGTTGTTTACATTATTTTAAAATGTTGTAAACCGCCTTGGGTCCCACGAGAGAGAAAAGCGGGATAGAAATAAAGATTTATTATTATTATTATTTTATTGTATGACACAGCAAACAAGATAGACATGCTGGATTTCGTTTCACAAAATCACAAGTCGAACACTTCCTAAGTGTCTAGGACTGTGTGATGTATTTTCGGATGATGCGTACAGATCCCAGTAGGGTGGCCTTTTGCAGTTGACAGATTGTAATTTTGTCTATTATTATTATTATTATTATTATTGTTGTTGTTGTTGTTGTTGTTGTTGTTGTGAGATCCAATTGGGAGGAGACAGGGAGAATTCTTGAGAATAAGTAACATTACAAACAGTAACAACTAAGCCTTGAAATTCTGTAACCATAAGCTTTGTCACTATGCCAACCAAACTTCTGCTAAAAACAGTACAACTTCCATATATATGGGGGATATGGACCTAAACTTACCATGTAAACAGAAAACCATGGATAAGAGCAAACCCTATTGAAATCAGGCATTAACACAGTCACCCTGGAGGACTTAAGAAATTGATAGAGAGGGGATGTCGCCATACCTTCCTCTTGCTGCTGGTGATGGAAGTGTTGCTGCTGGTGCTCTTTCTGCCTTTTCGTCCTGAAAGAGAACCCCATCAGTGTCCACACCTTCTGTGGGCATGGGAAGGCAGTGTCGCGAAGAGAGAGGCAACCCTTATGCGGCCACTACGCCATGCTCACCCCAAACCAAGTGCCCCAGCAAGCCTTGTGGCTACTATCTTATACCCTGAGCCCTCCTGGCCACCCGCCTAACAGGACAGTCCACTGGCCATTTCCCTTGCAGTTCACAGTGTGTCTGCTTACCAAAGTCAATGAATAGCTCCTCTTCGTCACTCCAAACCTCCTTCTCTTCTTCCTCCTCATTTGTGGTGCTGATTGCCTTGGAGGACCTGGATACAGCAAAAAATGATTAATCTCTTACCCAGAGGACTGGCAAAATATTTAAAATGGATTCCTTCCAGTCTGTACAGTCTCGAGTGGTACACACCTCCCATTTTTACAGAAGGCCACCTGAGAAAATCCTTGGGAGGGAGAGACCAAATTGGGGACCTCCAGCTAAGAGACAAGTTTCCCTTGGAAGAGCATGATGGCCTCTCCCTTGCCCTGCGGAAGGGCCAGCACTCTCCAGAACAAAGGAGAAAGGGTCTCTAAAGGCTGGATGAAGGCTGGCCATTCATAACCATTATAGCAGCAGAACAAAGGACAACTTCAATGGGATGATGGGTCATGAGGCACCCCTTTTAACATGTCTCTCTCCAATACATCATTATAGCATGGCATGTGACTCCACCAGACCACTGAATGTTATCCTGGGCAGATAAAAAACCCAGGAACCATTACAACTGCAAAGGCCCTTAATGCAGCTTGGACCAAAAAACAAATCAGCTATTCCTATCACAATTGTGTTTCTTGACTATTTTTGCATCGGTTGCACTTTTCCTGGTTAATTTGATATTAACTCAGGGCTCTTCCCATCCCAAATTGATCTCCAATGAAACTGCAGCACTTTATCTGTTATCTTGAGTTTACAACTTTTATAATGTGCACTTTACTTAGTATATTATCATAACCTCACTGTTTTTAATTCCATGTTTTATTGTGTTTTTATTTCTAGAGGTTAATATTTAAATTTTATAATTTGTGTATGTTTTTGCTCATTGATGTATTGTATATTGTTATTGTTTTTATCTGGTATTATCTGTGAGCCGCCCCGAGTCCCCTTTGGGGGGGATGGAGGCGGGGTATAAATAAACTATTATTATTATTATTATTATTATTATTATTATTATTATTATTATTATTATTATTCCTAGCCACCTACTTGGGAGAGGGCCTGGAATCTGCCTTGGGGGGTTTCTTCTGCGGTTCCTCTTCTGCCTGAAGAGCCACAGTCACCAGCAGCTGCTTGGGCACCATGCGCTTGTCAGTCTTGTCCTTCGAAATGGCGTTTTCTTTCCCCAAAAGGAAACTACTGATAGTGACTGGGTGATTGCCTGCCTTTGAGAAGGACTGGACTTTGGGCCCCCTTTTCTCCTCCTCCGCCTCTTCTTTGTCCGTCTCCTCTTCTTCCACCCTCTGACGCTTGGCTCTGTGAGATGCAGGCCTCTCAGTCACCTTGGGAAAAGTCCAGTCCGTCTCGTCCAGTTTCTGAAAGGTGGCATCAGGGTCCTCGGAGTCTGAGAGGATCTCGAACGCCTGTCTAATCACAGAGAACCCATAGGAAGTTGGTCTCTCCAGTGGGCGGCTAGGAGACAAAGGAATCCTACATAAGCAAGACATGTTTGCCACTTTGTGTGGCTATTGACACCCCAAATCTTAACCTCTTGGAAAATAGTGTGTTTCTTCAACTCTAAGTTGCACTTTCCCCTCAAATAAATATCTCTAAAACCAGGGTGCATTTTAGAATTGCGAGCACATGCATATACCTATATCTGTTGGTGGTACTGAAATGAGTGTGCATCTTACAAGTGATGGTGTCCTAGAATTGAAGAAATACGGTATATCCATGACTCAAACTATCTTCCCAGCAATACAAACACTGTACCTGTCTGAGACCCTAACAGGCTCTGCACTGTTTCTGGAGCTTTCCCCACATTCAGAGGCTGGTCTTCTCTCACAGATGTCTCCTAAACAACGCAAAGAGACTTCACAGACGTCTCTCAAACAGCGCAAAGTGACTTCTTTTTCACTGGCTGACGGTGAAACCTTGGTGCCTGCCAGGTGGCCTCCCTCCAGCCTCTCTGACTCTTCTTCAGGCATATCTTGTATGTCAATCTTGAGACCGTCCTTCACAGAGGCCTCCTGTGATCTTTCCCAAAGCGGAGAGCCTAATGCTGTGACCATAGAGGCCACGTCCTCCTCCTCCACTTCTTTTTCCACCACATGTTCAGACACCTCCATCTCCTCGCTGTCGGCTTCTATGGGATTCATCTGGGGCTCCACCAGCTCACAGGAAAACTTTTCAGCCATCTTTAAATAAGGAAAGGCCAAGAACAGAGTCAGGAGAAAGCTTCAACACGTGATCCACTTCTGATATTTAGAAACAGTCAAATGGGCTTTGGGTTGCCATGCCTTGAGCCAGATGCTGTGCTGTGCATCTGGCTCCCTCTGCAAGATCAGGCTCCTGTTTTGAAGCCTCAGGCACTTATAATGTTTACTACAGATGAAGTACCGTATATACTCAAGTATAAGCTGACCTGAATACAACCTGAGGCACCTGACTTTACCACAAAAAACTGGGGAAACTTATTGACTCGAGTTTAAGCCAAGAGTGGGAAACGCAGCAGCTACTGGTCAATTTCAAAAATAAAAATAGAAATCAATAAAATTACATTAATTGAGGCATCAGTAGGTTAAATGTTTTGAATATTTGCATAAAACTAATTTAAGATACTAATAAGACTTTAATGAGATTAGACTGTCCAACTTTGATTACCTATATACTCGAGTATAAGCTGACCCGAATATAAGCTGGCCAGGAACCTCACTAGAGTAAAAGCCAAGGTTTTTTTCAGTCCTAAAGAAAGGGCTGAAAAACTCAGCTTACACTTGAGTATATATGGTAGGTTAGATCCGGGGGTGCTTTGGTTTTATCTATGAATAGATTTTTAATCAGTTTTAAGGGTTTTAACTGTTTATTTTAATGCCGTTAGTACTCAGTTTTATCTTAATGCTGACATATTTTTAGGCTTTAAATTGTACTGATTTTAGCTGTAAGCCATTTTGATTTTTTATAAGAGAGAAAAAGTGGGGTATAAATAATAGTAATAATAGAGAAGAGTTGCAAATGTGGCCACATAACACACAATAGCACCTCATCCAAGTCCCACTAATAACAATAACCACAATAATAATTTTATTACCCGCCTCGCCTTGTGGCTCAAGGCAGCGTACAACACCATGAAAACAAAGAGATAAAACACTATCAAAATACAAGATACCCAGAGTTAAAAGGCAGGTTAAAATTCAATAATAAATGCAGATTAAATAACAATTCACAAAGCAAAAACTGACTAGTGCCTGAGATCGCACTGACCATTAAGAGTAAGGGCTCGGAATCCTCAATATAGCTCTCCAGAAGCACCAGGACAGACTGCTGGAAAAACTCAAACGGGAAGCGCAAGATGGCCGGGTTGGAGTGCTCCTTCTCTTGGATGATGCTGTGGTACAATATTCTCTTTTTCTGGATAAAGAAAAAAAGGTTTTGAGCACTTTCAAGGGAGTGGATGAGATTAATCAAATTTTCTGTTACTTTATTGTACGGATTCAAATGTTTTTAATCGTTTTAATGGTGCGGTTGTTTTTATTGTACTCTTGTTTTTAAAGGCACTGCCTATGTTGTGAAGTTGCCTTGAGTCCCCTCCGGGGTTGAGAAAGGCGGGATAAAAGTGTCGTAAGTAAATAAATAAATAAGCTGTGCCAGATGCATCTCCAGATGAACTCTGTAACAAGACAGGGCCGCAAAAGGACTGCTGGAGAGGAAGCCCTGCATCTGTCTAACTCTGGCCCTGCAACAAGGAGGACTCACGCTGCCGTCCATTCCACCCCAGAACAAAGGGCCAACCCATTCACTGCTTACCAGAGTGCTGGGGTCTTTGGGCTTGTATTTCTTAAGAATTCTTTTGGCTCTGTTGTATTCTTTGTTCTTAATGCAAGAAACTACCGCCTGGAGCAAATAGAAAGAAGACAGTCAACAAGGAAGATTTTCTGTGTATTCTCCAAGTCCCAGAATACATTCCATTACATCATCATCACCATTAACATTATTTGTATCTTGTATTTCTCCCTGTGCAGAATCGAGGTGGTTAACAACCACACCATTGTAATTATTATTATCATCATCATTATTATTATTATTATTTTTACACCCCACCTTTCATCTTCAAAAAATATACTCAAAGCGGCTCGCAACAAAACCAAGTACTATACAATTAATACCTAAAAATATGCAGACATCAAAATGGAATTAAACATGAACAGTATGAAAAATAAAGTTAAAAACCTAAAAATCAGTTAAAAACCTATTCATAGCTAATAATCATTTAAAAGAAAAATATTAAAAAATTAAATATTTGTGTGGCTCTAACGTTAACACGTAATAAATAGAATTTAAAATGACATTTAAAACTGACCACCCTCCCAAAATCCCACCCACAACCTCCCCATCTACTTCCACAGAAATGTCCCATCGACAATGGAGGGGAAACCACTAGAATCTATTAACATATTTAAAGGACTGAGACAAAAACGGTCTAATCCTGGGGCTTCCAGTTACACTGGGAAAAGAATACGACTTTGGGGAAATTAGATCACTCTTTCCCTAAAGCAAAACAGTGCCTCCCAGACCACAATCGTCCTCAGGTTCGTTGACAACCGAGCGAGTCAGGCAAATGTGTCTATACAAAAAGGAAATGGGAACACTTACAGCTTCTGCTACTTTTTGATGAATTTCTTCAAATTTATTTGCATCGACAGTGAACTCACTGCTCATCTTTTTCAGAAGATGGAGAGCACATTCCAGCGGTGTCAGCTGGGTGCTGATATCGACGGTCCAGTCTGTAGCACAAACAAAAACCTTGTTTTACCGGGAAAATATAATAACCACTTCACAACAGAAGCAATAGGAGCTAGGACAGATTCTGGCTTCAACTTCACACAAAAAACGCGTTAAGAACAGGCCAGACATCGTCCTTTTCTTATTTCTCACTTTTGGGCTCTTATATTTGCCATATCAAACCAATCAGAAGAAACACTTTGTGAATGTGCAGACATCTAATTAAATCCCAAGTTCAAAATCAACCACAAGGAGTATCTACCAATTTAAATAAGGGACCAGTCCATTGAGTTCTAAACTCACGTCCTGTGTTTATTGTATTTTAATCTTTGTCCTGTGTATTTCAATATATTTCATTGAAACACAATTTAATACATGTATTTTGCATACTGTTTAATGATGGTGTGTTTTTAAGCCACAAGAAGAGATGGATAAGAAATAAAATAATAATAATGACCTTTGTTTTCATTTACAGCAAACATAGGCCACATGTCTACATTTTGGTCATAATAAGATAACAACAAATTATCGTAATTAAAATTACTTCTACACATAGCTTTCAGAATTTTGAATGTTATATTTAAACCTATTTACATGTGCTCTACATATTTTCCTATAAACATAGATTTAAGTTTAAATATCCATTATTAGCAGAATTAGTATTTATGCTCCATGTTCTCTCTGCCAGGCAAACCCTATATCCCAGGATCTGATCCCAGATTTTCTGTTTATCCCGGATTATCTGGCAGTGCGGACTCACATAATCCCATTTAAAGCAGAAAACCTGGAATCAGATCCTGGGATATGGGGCCTGTCTGGATGCGCACTCAAAGCAGCTAATGCTAAAAACCATAACAATGTGGGAATTGTTAACACATATAAACACTGAAATAGAATTTAACATAAAAACATTTTAAAATACCTAATTTCTCTTTTGCATGTGCTATTCAAATAAATGCTAAACAGGTTTTACAGAAATCCATATCTACTGTTTTCCTACTTGCAAAGGTACAGAAAGAGCAGTTCAATGCTCACATGAGAGTTTGGCTCCACAAAAGAGCTTATGTACAAATTGTAGGGAAATTGCAAGGGAGATGAAAGAAGGATTAAAATAATAATAATAATAATAATAATAATAATAATAATAATAATAATAATGTATAAAGCCTTATTTAGGACCACAAACCTTCTTCTATCCTGGAAAGTAGTTGGATGATCCGCAACTGAAGCAGAATACTTTGCTCTAAGGCCAGAGGCCTTGCCAAAACCGCTGAAGAAAGGCAAGGAAAACAGAAACAAAAAAACCATAAAGAATAAACCTAAAAGCAATAGTAAGGTAGATTTAATAGTAAGTGATTACATTTAAAAAGAACATGATTGAAAAATGGATTGACCAATATGCTAGTCGCAATATAGAAAAAGGCCAAGACCAAGAAGTGGGGTTTGCAGATTCTAAATCCCACTTGCCTTGTTTCCAACAGACCTCACATCGTGTTAAATACATTTTAAATTTTAAATAGATTATGTAAAAATTGGAAGAAAAGTAATAATCCAGTGATACAGTCAATGGCGTACATGTAAATGATAAATTGTGTGTATATGTGTATACCGTGTTTCCCCGAAAATAAGACAGTGTCTTATATTATTTTTTACTCCCAAAGATGCGCTAGGTCTTATTTTCAGGGGATGTCTTATTTTTCCATGAAGAAGAATTCACATTTATTGTTGAACAACAAAATGAACATTTATTCTATACTGTCATCACAAACCAACATAACCAAACCAGACAAACTGTGACTTCTGTCAAGAATTTCTTGTTACTACCATTATTTCCATATACTGTACAACTGGTATGTACATTTACCAATCCTCCATGCTATGGTGTTTTGTTTGGTGGACGCCGGGCATGCTTCCAAACAAAAACTTGCTAGGTCTTACTTTCGGGGGAGGCCTTATATTTAGCAATTCAGCAAAACCTCTACTAGGTCTTATTTTTTGGGGATGTCTTATTTTAGGGGAAACAGGGTATATATAAAAGCAAGCCTATAGTCAGGGAGGCAGTTTAGGCATTCAAACCACCCCTGGGCCAACCTGGGCCCTCCAGGTGTTTTGGACTCCAACTCCCACAATTCTTAACAGCCTCAGGCCCTTTCATTTCCCCCTTCAGCCGCTTCCTGCACAATTTGGGGGTTGGGTGAGTATTCTGCCACTTCACCTAGCAACAGAGGACTATTTCATCCAGCAACAGCGGACCACCTCGCCTAGTACCAAAGGGCCACTACATCCAATGCAAAAGGGCTACTTTGCATAGCACCAGAGGGCCACTTCACCTAGCAACATATGGTCACAGGGTTGTTGTATGTTTTCCGGGCTGTATGGCCATGTTCCAGAAATATTCTCTCCTGACGTTTCGCCCACATCTAACACAGAACACAGAAATGCTTGACCACTCCAACAACTATCATGTCAAACTACACAGAGAAGCCATTAAAATTCACAAGCATGTGGACAACAACAGAAAAGAGGAAACCATGAAAATGAACAAAATCTGGCTACCAACTTAACTTAGTGTTCATGTGGCCCGCCCTTATTTTTATTGTTCTTGCGTTGTAATGTATATTTTCATTTATTGTATTGTTCAATGTGTTATGATTTGTTGTTCTTTTTATATTCTGTTATATTGTATTGTTCTGGACATGGCCCCATGTAAGCCGCCCCGAGTCCCGGTTGGGGAGATGGGGGTGGGGTATAAATAAAGTATTATTATTATTATTATTATTATTATTATTATTATTATTATTATTACCAGTATTAAAGAACTCAAAAATCAGAACAGTAAATAGGAAGCAACACTCTGAAAACAGAAGAGTTCCAAGGGCAGTTAATGACTCTGAACAAAGGATGCCCCCAGGCAGAAATAGCCAGGAGATGAATCTTTCCAATGCTAATTAAGGTGATTAACTGCAACATTCACACTGGATTTCCAACTGACAAAGAGTTCTTCTCACACCCTGGACTTTCCACTGAAATCTATTCACCTTCCTTGCTTAGTTTTCTCCATACCTCACAACCTCTGAGGATGCCTGCCATACATGTGGGCGAAACGTCAGGAGAGAATACTTCTGGAACATGGCCATACAGCCCGGAAAACATACAACAACCCGTGATCTGGGCCATGAAAGCCTTTGACGACAACAACATATGGTCACTTCGCTTAGTGTGAAGGAGCAAAGATGTAAAAGATGTAAAAATACTCCTCTTAATCCAAAGTCAAAAGCAGGAGGCCCCTTTTCTGTTGAGAGGGCGAGGAAAGATCCCACCAAAGTTGGATTTTCATACTGCAAAAGAACTATTTATTGCGTGGCCATAGCAATGTGACAAATACATGCATACATGCAATCAAAGGATTTGTCCAAATTTCCAAAATGGTTGCAAGGGTTTTTATCACCTTCACAGAAATTAGCAAGCATATCCTTATTGGCTTACAAAGATCATTTACCCCATTTGTCTAATGTTGTCTACGTCACAAGCATCCTAACCACCATGCAATCCCATTGGTTTTCTATGATGTAACAACTTGTGATTCTTTAGACAATGGTGCTTTCATGTTACTGACCCTGACTTGTTGCAAGTGTACGCTCGAAATGGTATGGGAACTGGTTCTGATTTGATGTATTGTTATTATTTGAAAGTAACTTCTTTTCTCTGGAACAACTCTTTTCCCAAACATCAGCATTTTCTCTCAAGTGCAGGCCTTCCTCAAACATAGGCCTTTTGCAACTTAGGTCAATCAAAACATATGGGACTTATAGTCATTACATGTATCTTTGAAAATTGTGTTGTCGAAGGCTTTCATGGCCAGGATCACAGGGTTGTTGTATGTCTTTCGGGCTGTGTGGCCATGTTCCAGAAGTACTCTCTCCTGACCTTTCGCCCACATCTATGACAGGCATTTGAAAATTCTTTTAAAACCCACATCCCTCTTAAGTGGAGTGGTTTGCAACCTGTGGGTCCCCAGGTGTTTTGGCCAACAATTCCCAGAAATCCCAGCCAGTTTCCCCGCTGTTAGGATCTCTGGGAGTTGAAGGCCAAAACATCTGGGGACCCACATGTTGAAACCACTGGCCTGGTGCCAGAGGGCCACTTCACCTGGCAACATAGGGCCACTTAATCTAACGCTAAGCGGCTGAGGGAGAAAAGAAAGGCCTGAGGCTGTTAGGAATAATAATATAATAATAATAAAACTTTATTTATACCCCGCCACCATCTCCCCAGCGGGGACTCGGGGCGGCTAACATGGGGCCATGCCCAGAGCAATACAATATAATAAAATATAAAAACAGCATATCCTAGCATAATTAAAAGTAATACAATAGATAATAATAAACATCACATCAAAAAATCAAGAAAACAGTAAAACAAGAGCAGGCCGCATGAACACAAAGATAATGGTGGGAGGAATGGTGGGAGTTGGAGTCCAAAACACCTGGAGAGGGGCCCAAGTTGGCCCAGGCCTAGTAAATATGAAGAGAATCCGTCCCTTTTCAAACTGAGGAGAAAAGCGCGCCATTTAAAAACTACCGGAAAGCCCATCCCTGGCTCACCGTAAATGACGTCACGCAACTGTCGAAAGTTGCGGCTGCTTCCTTCCCGGAAGGCCTGCACGGCCCGGTGGCAGTAAAAGAGCAGGGCCCAGCGGTTCACCGTCTTCTCCAGGCACAAGGAAGCTTCTTCGACCGTCGCCATCACTGTCGCGATGTCGTCACTTACTGCAACTCGGCCGGACTTCATTTCCCGGCATGCTTAGCGGCGGGCTAGTGCGCGCGCATGCGCTATCAAGTCTCTTCTAGTCTTCGTTTACAGGGATTTATTGGCAGGCCTTCTGGACTTTGGGAAGAGGCTTATTTTGGGTTATTTGAAAGGGGCCTCGTTTGTCCTTGGATGTGAGGTAATATCAGTTTGGTCATATGTTATGCTATTTCGTAGAAAATAACCCCAGTCTTTCCTGTTATCTTTTTATGACTGCTCCCATTAGAAAATGCATAAGGATGTGGGTGAACAACAATTCCCAAAAATCTTGGGTCAACCCTCCCAAAACTCTCCCAGTATTCACAGTTGGCCATGTTGGGTCTGTGTGCCAAGTTTGGTCCAGATCGGTCATCTGCTGGATTCAGTGTTCTCTTAATATGGGTGAACTATTGTATATATATATTTTTATATACATACGTACAATATTGATAATAATATTATGACATAATGCAATGTAATACTAATAATACACTATTATAATTGTATATTTATATATTACATGTAATAATATTGCAATACAGTCGTATAGTACAATATAGTAATATATGATGCTTATATAGTGCTTATATTGTGCTATACTAATAATATAATATATTGTATGTACAGTAGAGTCTCACTTATCCAAGCTAAACGGGCCGGCAGAAGTTGGATAAGCGAATATCTTGGATAATAAGGAGGGATTAAGGAAAAGCCTATTAAACAGCAAATTAGGTTATGATTTTACAACTTAAGCATCAAAACATCATGTTATACAACAAATTTGACAGAAAAAGTAGTCCAATACACAGTAATGTTATGTTGTAATTACTGTATTTACGAATTTAGCACCAAAATATCATGATATTTTGAAAACATTGACTACAAAAATGGCTTGGATAATCCAGAGGCTTGGATAAGTGAGACTCTACTGAATATATAACTTGTAAGCTGCCTTGAGTCCCTTTTGGGGTGAGAAGGGTGGGATATAAACGTTGCTAATAAATAATAAATAAATAAACTATAACTCTGATGCCAAGGTCAATCATCCGTAATAATAATAATATTAATAATAATCTTATTTTTGTATGCCGCCTCCCATCTCCCCAACGGGGACTCAGCGGCTCACACAGGGGCAAGCCCAATAAATCATATAATATCATAAAATCAACAGTTGAGACATCAAAGAACGCATTTAAAAACAAATTAAACAAGTCATGATTTAAAATAGACATAATTAAAATATTAAACACTCATCCAAGGCGTTAAAAGGTCCAATATAGGACAAACAGTAAAGCCTGCCTATTCACATTTGGCAATGTTAGGTCTCTGTGCCAAGTGTGGTCTAGATCCATCATTTGCTGGATTCAGTGTTCTCTTAATAAGGGTGAACTATAACTCTCTGATGCCAAGGTCAATCACCCCAAGTTGTCAGCGTTGGATCTGTGTGCCAAGTTTGGTCCAGATCAGTCATTGGTAGGGTTCAGAGGGCTCATGGAATACAGATGGACTATAATTCCCAGAATTTAATGTCAATCGCCCTCAAAGTCTACCAGTGTTCCCAGTTGGCCATGTTGAATATGATTGCCAAGTCTGGTCCACATCCGTCATCAGATGGGTTCAGCATTCTCTGAATACGGGTGAACTATAACTCCTGGATGTCAAGGTCAGTCACTCCCAAATTTGCACACTGGCAGGATTTGGGGGTGATTGACCTTGACATCCAGGAGTTATAGTTCACCCGTATTCAGAGAACGCTTTTTTTTCGTGTCATGAGCGACTTGAGAAACTGCAAGTTGCTTCTGGTGTGAGAAAATTGGCTGTCTGCAAGGATGTTGCCCAGGGGATGCCCGGAGAACGCTGAAGCCATCTGATGCATATAGATGCACTCTTAGTGCTGGACTCTCAGATTCACCAGCCCTAAAATTACAGCTAAAAGCACATAGATGTAAAAACATACCCAAAGTTACGGACATCGCAGTCCGTAACTCCCATCATCCCCTGATATTGTAATTAGGGAGAGCCTGGGATTTGCATCTCATCTGCTCAGCCATGGAGAACCACTAGATGGCATTCAACAAGTGTGCTTGGTCTTGAAATAATTTTTAGACTATGCGTAGGACATACATACAACATTTTGCAGTTAAACTTTCCCATCTCCAAGATATCCCATAACGTAGATGGGAAATATTCCAAAATCTGAAATCCAAAACACTTTTGGGGTAAGTTTCAGCATCTTGGGTGACTCTTTTAAAGTTCAGATAAAAACCTGGAGCCAAATCACTGCTCCCTTAAAGTTCAGGCTAAAGACCCAGAGCATATTATTATTATTATTTGGACATTGATGATCTGGATTATAGGGTCAGTGTAGACTCTTCGATCTTCATATAATCCATATAATCCAGCTTCTGAATAATAATAATAATACGCTTGGGAAGTGTTCGACTTGTGATTTTGTGACACGAAATCCAGCATATCTATCTTGTTTGCTGTGTCATACTATGTCGTTGTGTCAATAATAATAATAATAATAATAATAATAACTTTATTTTTATATCCCGCCTCCATCTCCCTGCAGGGACTTGCGGCAGCTAACATGGGGCGAAGCCCAAATATCCACAATAAACAAAATAAAGTACATTTACAATAAAACAAACATAATAGACATATAACATTACATAGATTAAACCAGCATTTTAACATCAATATAATAATAAGTAAAACCGCCAGATAAGAAAGAATTTGCAGGTTAAAATAGTGAAATACAGGGCAGTGGCGCAAAATACATGGGTTCAAATCTGATATAGTAAATAAAGTGCTGTAGTAAAAAGAGGGAAAACTGAGGTAGGATAAACGAGGATGGTAATGAATATGATTTGAACTGGATTATATGAGTCTACACTGCCATATAATACTGTTTTAACCTGGATTCAGAAACTGGATTATATGGCAGTGTAGATGAGGCCTGAGTCAATAGACCATATAATACAATTCTGAGTGAAAACTAATGTCAATTCACTTTAGGTTCAGACTAAAACCCAGAGTGGAAACTTATTATTATTATTTATATTGTACATAACTACGCAGCCCACTTGCACTTAATATGCATGCCTGGTTTGTTGTTGTTGTTGTTACTGTTGGACAATTAAACTGGAATGGCTCTCTCTATGGGACCAGTATCCCCGTCCCTCCGTTGTGTGGGAGCCATGGGAAACTCAGCCTCCCTGCTAATGAATTCTCAATTGGGTCGATATAAATCTGTGATGGACTCCCTTCTGTTTCTGTTTGCGAAGAGGAAGGAAATAGGAGTTCATTCCTGAGATCTCTCTTGGGCCTGAAAGGAAGTGCCCACTCCGCTGGGAGGAAAATCATCATCATCACCCTAATTAAAGCGAGGAAATTACCCTGGTCACTCAAAATGGAAAATTATGAAACGTAACCAATAAACTCAATTTTAGAATTTAGGGAAAAGGGCATTTTGGAATGAAAGAAGGGAGAAAGCTGCTTCTTGGACACCCGAGATCTGAGCCATACAGGGCTTTGTAGACCATGGCCAGCAGCCAAGGGATCTCTTACAACCCGGTAGCAATGTGTGCCAACTACCAAGGAACAGGCGCAGACACCGCTTGCATTGCAAACAGAAGCGGGAACCAGACTCAATGAAACCCTTCAATGCCCCCAAAAAACATATTTTTATTTTAATTATTTATTTACTACATTTATATCCCGCCCTTCTCACCCCGAAGGGGACTCAGAGCGGCTTACAAACTAAATTTACATACAATATATTATATTATTAGCATAGCACAATACTGGCATTAAATTACTATATTGCACTATATCAATATAGTGTCATATTATTAGTAACTAGCTGTGCCCGGTCACGCGTTGCAGTGGCGAAGTATGGTGGTATGGGAAATAAAGTATTGAGGAATTGGTGGTAGTTAAGGTAAAGGGTAAATGTTTTCCCCTGACATTAAGTCCAACTGTGCCTGTCCCCTGGGCTGAGTAGGTTGCTAGGAGACCAAGTGGGCAGAACTTAGCCTTGTAACTGGCAGCAATTGGATAAAACCTATTATTCCTCTCCCTGTAATTAGGACTTTATTTTTCTTTTCTTTTTGTTGTATCAACCTAGAGCCGTGGATGATGGGTTGTGTTGTCAAATTTCGAGGTTGGGGGGCCTGTAGTTTTGTTGTTTTGTCCGCTGCCCTGATGCCATCACTCTTTTATATATAGAGACTAGCTGTGCCCGGCCACGCGTTGCTGTGGCTTAGTCTGGTGGTGTTGGTCAGTTTACATTAGGTTGTATTTATGCTGTGACCTCCACCTTCTTTATACTCACATTAGTAGTAGTATTTGAAGTCTGTTACCTTCTTCAATTTTTGTGTTGATTGATAATTGCTTGAGATCCCTGTTGTCTTTGGTTTGTTGTTAGTTGTAATGTCTGATTCTGCTGAGTGCGGTTTATATTTTTATTGTGGTACAATAGTCCTTTTTTTTGTTTTGCCTGTGTAGGTGTTTATTATTGTTGTTGTTGTTGTGGTCATGAAGGTTGGATAAGTTAGATGCGACTGTATTGTTTTTTGGAGGCCCAGTGTAGCACTGACTGGCCTCTCAGCCTCAGTGCCTGGCTGTTTCTTGCCTGTGATGGTGTTGATTCTTATTGTTGTTGTTGTCATTGTTATTATTGTAATTGTTTTTTTGGAGACCAAGTGTGAATGTAGGGATTGGGGAGGTGGATGAGTTGTGTTGTCAAATTTTGTATTTGTTATAGTCACAATGCGTTGTTGTGAGTTGTGAGGTTTTGTGGTGTAGTTGTGTTGTTACAACCGGGAGAAAAGGCTTTTGTGTTGTGTTGTCAAGTTTTGTATTTCTGGGGCGTTTAGTTGTGTGCCAAGTTTTGTATTTCTGGGGCGTTTAGTTGTGTTGTTATAGTCATGATGCGTTGTTGTGAGTTTTATGGGTCCGGATTGTGGTTTTGTGGTGTGGTTGTGTTGTTACAACCTGGAGGGAAGGCTTTTGCGTTGTGTTGCCAAGTTTCGTATTTCTGGGGCGTTTAGTTGTGTTGTTATAGTCACAATGCGTTGTTGTGAGTTTTGTGGGTCCTGTGTGGTTTTGTGGTGTGGTTGTGTTGTTACAACTGGGAGGCAAGGCTTTTGCATTGTGTTGCCAAGTTTTGTATTTCCGGGGCGTTTAGTTGTGTTGTTATCGCATGATGCGTTGTTGTGAGTTTTGTGGGTCCGGATTGTGGTTTTGTGGTGTGGTTGTGTTGTTGTAACCTGGAGGCAAGCCTTTTGCATTGTGTTGCCAAATTTCGTATTTCTGGGATGTTTAGTTTTGTTGTTATAGTCACTGCGCAAACAACTTTATCATTTTATATATATAGATAGGACATGTAATATATAATATATAATTAATATATTGTATTATTAGTATTATATCGTATTACAATATAATACAACATACAATTTACTATTTACTAGGGTGCCCATTAGGCTTTTAAGCAGAGGCTGGATGGCCATCTGTCGAGGGAGCTTTGAATGTGATTTTCTGCTTCTTGGCAGGGGGTTGGACTGGATGGCCCATGAGGTCTCTTCCAACTCTACTATTCTATGTTTCTATGATTTGTGTAATGTGATCATCATACGTAGTACTGAGCCAAATCCAAAAGTAAAGCTGTTTCAGTAGCTGCTCTTTGAGGGATGACATCTCTAATTTAATGGCCATGGCGCAATGCTATGCCATCCTGGGATTTGTAGTTTGGCACGACATCAGCATTCTTTGGCAGAGAAAAGGCTCAAGACCTCGTCAAACTACCTCCCCATGACTCCATAGCACTGAACCAAGGAAATTAAAGTGAATTCATTCTACAGCATAGTGCACCCCAATGTTTATTTTTAAAGAATTTTAAGCTGGCAGCAACTGCAATGGCCTAATAATAATAATAATAATAATAATAATAATAATAATAATAATAATAATAATAATTCAGTAATAGCAGAACGTTGGATAAGTGAATATGTTGGATAATAAGGAGGGATTAAGGAAAAGCCTATTAAACATCAAATTAGGTTACGATTTTACAAATTAAGCACCAAAACATCATGTTAGACAATAAATTTGAGAGAAAAAGTAGTTCAATACGCAATAATGCTATGTAATAATTACTGTATTTACAAATTTAGCACCAAAATATCACGATGTATTGAAAACATTGACTACAAAAATGCGTTGGATAATCCAGAATGTTGGATAAGCGAGTGTCGGATAAGTGTAATAACTTTTTTTAATATCCTGCCTCCATCTCCCCGTAGGGACTCAGGGTGGCTAACATGGGGCCAAGCTCAAATATCCACAATACGCAAAATAACATAAAATACATTTACAATAAAATGAACATAATATAAACATGTAACATTACAAAGATCAAACTGGCATTTTTGATAACAATATAATAATGGATAAGACCGTCAAGTAAAAACAATACAATAGGTTAAAATAGTAAAAAGGCTGGGCAGTGGTGCAAAGAGTGTATCGGTTTAAAATCTAACAATTGATAAAAGGTGCTTTAGCAGAAGGAGAAAATTTGAGGTAGGATAAACGAAGATAGAATTACCAAATAAGGGTTGTAGAAACATTGAGATTAATTCTTGTGATCAATTGTTGAAAGCACATTGGAAGACAAAAAGTGTCCCCCTTTTTTGTTGCTGCGCACTATATTTGGCATCAAATACTCTTTTTTGCTTGCTAGATTTTGAAAATTGAGGGGCGCATTAGACTCGGGTAGACTCCGAATCACCTCTTTCCTTGTAGTTTCAATCCATTGTTTTCTATTCTATCTACTTTCTAGTGTTTCCCCAGAAGTAACATTACTGTGTTAGAATCTATAATCTTTCTTAATACCGTGTTTCCCCGAAAATAAGACAGTGCCTTATATTAATTTTTGCTCCCAAAGATGCACTAGGTCTTATTTTCAGGGGATGTCTTATTTTTCCATGAAGAAGAATTCACATTTATTATTGAACAAAAAATGAACATTTTATATATACTGTACAGTAGTTGTCATCACAAACCAGCATAACCAGACAAACTCTGAATCCTATCAAGAATTTCTTGTTACTATCAATATTTCCATGTACAACACTTTATGGTACGTACATTTACCGATCCTACATGCTCTGGTGTTCTCTTCGGCGGGCATGCTTCCAAGTAAAAACTTTGCTAGGTCTTACTTTCAGGGGAGGCCTTATATTTAGCAATTCAGCAAAACCTCTACTAGGTCTTATTTTCTGGGGATGTCTTATTTTAGGGGAAACAGGGTAGGGCATCAGAGCTTGCAAGATCATGCGTTTGGTTTAGGAAGCCATGGAATTTTAAGAAGGAAGCCAGGGTCAGACATGTGATCTAGAGCAGAATCTATCAACTGACTATGTGTTTTTTAAATGTTGGCATTGTTATTGGTTTAAATAACTTTGGAGGAAGGGAGAAAAAGATGGTCTACATGTCAAAGCAAGTTTCTTTGTTGCTGTTAATGGGCTCCATCTGCAAACTATATATGTCATCATAATCACAGGCTATCACTTATTGCCAAGTATGAATGTAGAGTCTTGGCAATGGGTCCGTAGGTGACTGTAGAGACCTATTATGAATCCGCATGGTCTTTCTTTGGTAGTGCGGACATCAATTTCCAGATGGAAGGGGGTCCCGACAAGGGTTTGCTTGAAACACCTTCTTCCTCCTGGCCCATTTCTTTCTTTCGTCCTCAATTTGTGCTTCTTCAAAATCCACGGTTTGTCGTTTGCAAATCAGATGTTTGTAACTCAGTGACTACCTGTATAGGACTCAATCTCCCAAGAGATATACCTCGTATAATAATAATAATAAAAAAAACTTTATTTATACCCCACCACCATCTCCCCAATGGGGACTCGGGGCGGCTTACATGGGGCCATGCCCAAAACAATACAATATACAATACGTATGTATATTCCTCTCATATATGTGTGTATATACGAGGGTTGAATGAAAAGTAATGCTTCCATCTTCATTACTTGGGTTTGAATGGGAATATTTTATTAATCAAATGCAGAAATCATCCTTAGAATGTGCTCTTTAACTACCACTATTCACTTTTCCACATCATCACCAGACAATTGGATGCATTTCTGCCAACGATTAACAAGTTTTTTGAAGCCGTCACGGAAGTAGTCGACACTCTGTTTCCGCAACCAGCGTCTCACTGTTCTCTCAAAGTCTTCATCAGAAGCGTAAAGATGTCCCCGCAGATCTTCTTTTATTATCGGGAACAGATGAATCTCTCATGAATCTCCTTTGGGGTGACACCTTCTGTCAAAAATCCAATGACTGCACGTTGCTTAAGTCGCATTGACTGACCTTCTGTACAGGGTTCCCTACTTCGCACTTTAACAACACAACAGTTCAATGCTAAGGCTTCTCCATCTGCGCAGGGTTCCATACTTTGCACTTTAACAACACAACAGTTCAATGCTAAGGCTTCCCCATCTGTGCAGGGTTCCATACTTTGCACTTGGACAACACAGCCGTTCAATGCTAAGGCTTCTTGCCAAATGGAACTGTAGAGGAGAGTCTACTGAACAAGCCAGTACCTGCCACATACCAGGACTGCCATCTATTGAGGAGTTACGAAGGTGGAGGCATTACTTTTTATTCAACCCTCGTATATATTTGACTATTGCTAGGATACGTATGTTTACATTCAACTATTCTGGATACAAAACTGTTCTGGTACCAAGCATTTTGGGGAAAGAAAGCTCAACCTGTGTCTGGTGGCAGGAGAAAGTTCAGTGCCATCCAGTTGCAAAATTACTCTAAAACTTTGGCACAGGCTTTGAGGCGATTCCATGTTTTGGGGACCTGTCCTTTAGTCCATTGCAGCATTCCTTTTGGGAAGCAGGAAGCCCCATGTTCAAGGCGCACTCTGGGCATGTTAACAGTGAGGTCATCCTCAGCTTCCTACTGTCTTTTGTCGCGGAGAAGGCGGGGGAAGCCCCCGGTACTTGTTCACTGCATTCCTCTCTCCTGGTGTCATCAGCATCATCATCACCATTCTCCTTATCCTCCTTCCCAGCCAGGAAAGCCAGGGTTTCACTGTGCCAAAACCAACAGCGGCCTGGAAGAAAGGCATCGCCGTCTCGCTTGGGCTTTCCGCGGAGACTTGTGTGATTCACGAGCCCTTAGAGATGAAAGGGAGACATTCCTGGTCTGAGACCTGGGTCTTATCGCCGCGGTCCCATGCGCCTGGCCTCCTGCCTGCCTTACTGCCAGTGGGGCGGCAAAGGGAAAAGTACAAGGGGCTCCCTTGGGAGCACAAAGCCTGGCTCTTGCCGCAGGAAACGCTAGAAAAGCACCCCCTCCGCCTCTATCTAATCTTGAACATCTACTAAGCCCTTCTGGGAGCAACCAGCTATGCAATTATATAAATGCGCTTTATAACCTAAGGCTTTAATGTCATTCCGTCCTGCATCTGAAGAAGCGGGTTTGTATAGCCCAGGATACTCTGGATCAGGGGTCCTCAAACTTTTAAAGCAAAGGGCCGGTCTACAATCCTTCAGACTGTTGAGGGGCCAAATTATCATTTGAAAAAAAATACAAACAAATTCCTATGCACACGGCACATGTCTTATTTGTAGTGCAAAACAACAACAACAACAATAAAAGAACAATACAATATTTAAAAATGAAAACAATCTTAACCAACATAAACCTATCAGGATTTCAATGGAAAGTATGGGCCTGCTACTGGCCAATGAGATAGTCAAGTTAATTAGGATTGTTGTTTGTTGTTGTTGTGTGCCTTCAAGTCATTTCAGAATTTGGGTGAGCCTAAGTCTAAAATTATTTATTTACTTACTTACTAAATTTATTTACTACATTTATATCCCACCCTTCTTACCCCGAAGGGGACTCAGAGCAGCTGTATGTACATACAATGTATATTATTAGCATAGCACAATATTAGCATTAAACATTACTATATTGAACTATACCACTATACTGTAATACTATATGTAATATATAACATATAATTAATATTATATGGTATTATTAGTAGTATTATAATGTATAACATGATAATAGTTTTATCAATATTATATGTATATACAATATATTATATTATTAAAACTGATATAAAAATATATTATAAAACTGAGGGTGGGGGCCAGGTAAATGACCTTGGAGGGCCTTAGTTTGGGGACCCCTGCTCTGGATCTTTGGGCTGGACTAGGAATGGTATCCCTGCAAAGTTAATAGATTTGGCACTGGGTGACTCAGAGCAAGTCACACTCTCTTGGTGCCAGAAAACCTCAGGCTAAGTTTGCTTTTGGGTCTCTGTGAGTAGGAAACTACACGAAGGAACATAACATCAAATTACAATACATTTAGGAGGGATCCCAATTTAATCAGGATTTCAATGGAGGAATCTGCACTGAAGATCTCCCTAACAAAAGGTCCTCCAACACATTTTAAAACCTCCACCAGAAACTTCTTGCTAATTTTTAGCTGAAAATTTGTTCCTTGTCATTCGGGTTTTACCCACTGGAACATTCGAAAATAAGCTCCCTTCCTCCTCTTTGGACTTCAGATGGCTATCATATCCTTGACCACCTTTCTCCCCTCCAGGCCAAGCAGATGGACTCAGCTCTTTCAACCACTTTGCAGAGTTTCAAAATTCTCTTTGCTCTTTGGAGCACCTTTTCCAGCTGGTCAGGATCCCTTTTAAACTGTGGGGCCTGGAAGAAAGCCTTGCCCAAACACAGCCAGCCCAGGGGAAAACGGACTCTTAAAACCCATGAGACACAGGGAGAGATGGTAAAGGATTATATTTAAACCATATGGTCTCTTTGTTTTGTTTGCATCAGAAACAACCCTTGTCC
Organism: Anolis carolinensis; assembly: GCF_035594765.1. Lineage (NCBI taxonomy): Eukaryota > Metazoa > Chordata > Lepidosauria > Squamata > Anolidae > Anolis > Anolis carolinensis. The sequence continues at coordinate 5,250,053 of NW_026943820.1, forward strand.
ATGGACTGTTATAACATACGTTGTTGTCAACATAAAAAGGTCACTCAAACTTTCTTAAGTTTAACAAGGCAAATTATTATTATTGATTTTTTCAATATTTTAATTAATATTTCTGACAATAACATTATTAATATTATTGATGTTCAATGTGTTGTCGAAGGCTTTCATGGCCAGGATCACAAGGTTGTTGTATGTTTTCCGGGCTGTATGGCCATGTTCCAGAAGTATTCTCTCCTGACGTTTCGCCCACATCTATAGCAGGCATCCTCAGAGGTTGTGAGGTATGGAGAAACTAAGCAAGGAAGGTTTATACAGTAGAGTCTCACTTATCCAACGTAAACGGGCCGGCATAACGTTGGATAAGCAAATATGTTGGATAATAAGGAGAGATTAAGGAAAAGCCTATTAAACATCAAATTAAGTTATGATTTTACAAAGGAAGCACCAAAACATCATGTTATACAACAAATTTGACAGAAAAAGTAGTTCAATACACAGTAATGCTATGTAGTAATTACTGTATTTACAAATTTAGCACCAAAATATCACGATGTATTAAAAACATTGACTACAAAAATGTGTTGGATAATCCAGAACGTTGGATAAACGAGTGTTGGATAAGTGAGACTCTACTGTATATATATCTGTGGAAAGTCCAGGGTGAGAGATGAACTCTTGTTGGAGGCCAGTGTGAATGTTGTAATTAATCACCTTGATTAGCATTGAATAGCTTCATCTCCTGGCTTCTTCCTACCAGGGGGCATCCTTTGTTCAGAGTCGTTAGTTGCCCCTGGTTGATTCATGTCTGGAACTCCTCTGTTTTCAGAGTGTGGGTTCTTATTTACTGTTCTGATTTTTGAGTTTTTTTTAAATACTGGTAGATATATATATATATATATATATAAACCTTCCTTGCTTAGTTTCTCCATACCTCATAACCTCTGAGGATGCCTGCCATAGATGTGGGCGAAACGTCAGGAGAGAATACTTCTGGAACATGGCCATACAGCCCAGAAAACATACAACAACCCCATTATTGATGTTGTTGAGCATCTTCAAGTCATTCCTGGTTTGTGGCAACTCTAAGCTAAATTTACCTTGGGTTTTTCTCAGCAAGGAAAGTCTCTTTTAAGAGAGAGAAAACGAGATAAAAATAAATATAATGACACTAAAAAGATTTGTTCAGAGGAGGTTGCCTTTGCAAAGGCTGAGAGAGTGTGACTTGCCCGGAGTCAACCAATGAGTTTCCATGGCCAAGTGGGAATTCGAACACTAGATTCCAGCATCAATGCACAAACCAGTACATCATGATGGCTCTCATTATTCATAATATAAAAGAATGACTTCAAATTTAGTGCCTGATTAATGAATATATTATATTAAATATTTAAAAAACACATGATTTTTAAACTTAACTTTTTCATATGGTTGAAAGATGGGGAAGAGAAAAATAAAAGACCTCTGCCACCATTGTGTCCCTGAATCAGAGACATTCCAGAAGCACCGGCGAACATGACTCATCTTTCAACAAATAACCAAATTGCTGCAATAAAAGAGACAGATCTAACCAATCTGCATTTTTTTGTTCTTTATGATGGTAGATAAGCTGGGGCCACTGTGCAAACGGAGCGACCTGGAGATTCTATCCTTATTGCTCCTTTTTTCCAATCTCTGTGTAACTTGATGGTTTAAAATATTAACAAAATAGATGAGGCCGTTGGGCCAGATGCCAGCTCATGTGGTCCGACTCGCTTGACGGGAAAATAATATAGAAAAATTAATGTTTCCTGAGAAAGGTATGTCTTTCCATACAGTTCAGCCACCAGCAACTGAAAGTATTTCCTGAGGCTGAACAAACAGAGATTAGGAAGGCAAGAGCATCATGGGGGAAGAAACCGGCAAAAAGACACGTGTGTAAATATGCTCATGTGATGTTCCACATAGGTTTAACATCTGGGTTTAGGAGGCCTCCTTTTCTGACCATTTTCCTGGTCAAATAATAATGTGTTGTTGAAGATTTCATGGCTGGAATCGCTGGGTTGCTGTGAGTTTTCCAGGCTGTATGGCCATGTTCCAGAAGCATTCTCTCCTGATGTTTTGCCCGCATCTATGGCAGGCATCCTCTGAGGTGATTCAATGCTAATCAAGGTGGCAGACTGCTGACTTGAAGGCTGGGTTGCTGACCTGAAGGTTGCCGGTTTGAATCCAACCTGGAGAGAGTGCTGATGAGCTTGCTGTTAGCTCCAGCTCCATGTGGGGACATGAAAGAAGCCTCCCACAATGATGGTAAAACATCAAAACATCTGGGCATCCCCTGGACAACATCCTTGCAATTCTCTTACACCAGAAGCAACTTGCAGTTTCTCTAGTTGCTCCTGAGACGGAAAAAAAAAAGCGGACCAATTGCAAAATTCACACTTGCCTCAAGTAATAAAAAAAACAACACAGAGAAAACATGGGAATTCCAGACATGAATCAATCAGGGCCAGCTAACACCTCCCAACAAAGGATGCCCCCAGGCAGGAAGCAGCCAAGCTTTGAAGCTGCAAGGCAATTCAATGCCAACCAACAGACAACAGTTCTTTCTCCCACCCTGGACATTATTCCACAGGGATATATATAAACCCCATGTGCCTAGTTTCCAGCAGACCTCACAACCTCTGAGGATACCTGCCATAGATGTGGGTGAAGTGTCAGGAGAGAATGCTTCTGGAACATGGCTAGACAGCCCAGAAAACTCACAGCAACCTAGTGTATATATATATAGTTTGTGTATACATATACATAAAAGAAATATGGCTCTATTATATATGTATATCAATAAATATACGTACATATATAATGTAAATAAATGAATGTATAACTGTGTGTGTATAGTTTGTGTATACATAAACAAGATATGTATATATAAACACAGATATATGTGTTTATACTATATATATAGTGTGTACATACACTTATAAATATAAAATATGTCTCTATTATATATGTATATCAATATTATATTTATATATATATAAATGGACGTATAGGTCATATATGTCAGTAAAAAGGATATGTGTGTATATATACTCACCAGTAGGACCTAAGTTTGCCCATGCCTGTACTACACACAGTTCAATATTTTATATATATATGCAGGTATGTTATTTATTTATTTATTTATTTTATTACATTTATATCCTGCTCTTCTCACCCCAAAGAGGACTCAGAGTGGCTTACAAATCAAATGTACATACAATATATTATTAGCATAGCACAATATAAGCATTAAATTACTATATTGTACTATATCATTATATGGTAATATTATTAGTAATATTACATTTAATATATAATTAATATTATTGCATTGTATTATTATTAGTATAATATTGTATTACATTATAATATTATCAATATTATATGTATATACATTATATTATTTATTTAGAAATTATTTATTTATTTATTTTATTTGCTACATTTATATGCCGCCCTTCTCACCCCGAATGGTACTCAGAGCGGTTTACAAATTAAATTTACATACAATATTATATTATTAGGATAGTACAATACTGTTAATAAATTACTATATTTCACTATATCAATATATTGTAATATTATTAGTAATATTACATGTAAAATATAATATATAATTAATATTATATATAAAATATATATTGTGTATTATATATATGTGTGTGTGTATTTTATTTATTTATTTACTACATTTATATCCCGCTTTTCTCACTCTGAAGGAGACTCAGAGCGGCTTACAAATCAAATGTACATACAATATATTATTAGCATAGCATAATATAAGCATTAAATTACTATATTGTACTATATCATTATATAGTAATACTAGCTGTGCCCGGCCACGCGTTGCTGTGGCAAAGTGGTGGTGGTATCGGTTAAAACTTGTTGTGGAATTTTTATTTGACATTATTTGTATTTTTTAAAAATTAATTTTATTGTCACTTATCTTTTTTATTTATTATATTGTATTATTTTGTTGTATTATTTTTAGTCATTTTTATAGTATTTTATTGTATTAATTATTTTAGTGTTTTTTATAATTTTTTATTGTATTATTTGTATTTATTTTTTTATCATTATTTTATTAACACTGGGCTGAGTGGGTTGCTAGGAGACCAAGTGGGCGGAGCTTAGCCTTGTAACTGGCAGCAATTGGATAAAAACAATTATTCCTCTCCCTCTAATTAGGACTTTATTTTTCTTTTCTTTTTGTTGTATCAACCTAGAGGCATGGATAAGGGGTTGTGATGTCAATTTTCGAGGTTGTGGGGTGTTTACTTTTGTTGTTTTGTCCGCTGCCGTGATGCCATCACTCTTTTATATATATAGATTACATTTAATATATAATCATTATTAATTATATTATTATTAGTATAATATTGTATTACATTATAATATTATTATCAATATTATACGTTTATAAAATATATATTTATAAATTACTGCATATTATATATATATATATATATATATATATATATATGTATATAACATTAGCATAGCATGTTGCTATGGCACAGGAGACAAGATGGAACTATTTTCCTATGTTGTGTATGTCAGTAAATAAGATTAAGTAAACAAGATAAATATATGTGTAATTATATAAGTAAATGCAGGTATATATACTACACACAGGTAACAATGAAGGCCTACCCTTATTCTGGACCTGGCCCACTGATCAGAGGTTGACAGCTGTCAATCAACCAGCAAACCCGCCCACCACTACCACTAAGAAAAAGAGTGGGGCTGGCAGGCGAGGAGACCTCGGCGTTTCATTGGTTGTGAGAGAAAACGCGCACTCCCGATTGGCCCCTGAGAACCACGGCCTCCCGCCTTCTTCCCATATAGCCAATAGGACAAATGCCCCTGTCTTCTGCCGGCGAGTGGGCGTGTCTTCGGTTACGGCGGCCTTGCGAGTCCAAGCGTCCACTGTTGGCGAGGCAAGCGAGGGCCGAATGGGGACGCAGGAGGCGGGCGGCGCGGAGCCCCCTCAGGGCGGCCCGTTCTTCACCATGGACGAGGTGGCGAAGCGGAGCACCGGGAAAGAGACCTGGCTGGTCATCCACGGCCGCGTCTACGACGTGACCCGCTTCCTGGACGAGGTGGGTCGGCTGCCTTATGCAAATGAGGCCCTTGCTCCCCTCAGGATGGGGGAAAGTCAGATCGAGGAGACCCGGATGTGGGCGGGGCTTGAGCTAATACATGCAGATGGCGGAACCAGCGTGGAGCAGAGGCCACGCCCCCTAGGAACCTGGAACTCCGCCTCTCACTTCTTTCAGGATTAGAAGTCTCATGCTCTTGGCAGTAAGTGGTGTCAAAGTGCGTTCATTCTACAATGTAGATGCAGCCCTAGATTGCTACTGGTATCTGAATTATTATCATTGGGTTGCTGTCAGTTTTCAGGGCTGTATGTTCCAGAAGCATTCTCTCCTGACATTTCGCCCACATCTATAGCAGGTATCCTCAGAGGTTGTGAGGTCTGTTGGAAACTAGGCACATGAGGTTTACATATATCTGTGGAAAATCCATGATGGGAGAAAGAACTTGTTTGTTGGTTAGCACTAAATTGCCTTGCAGCTTCAAAGCTTGGCTACTTCCTGACTGGGGGCATCCTTTGTTGGGAGGTGTTAGTTGGCCCTGATTGATTCATGTCTGGGATTCCCTTGTCTTCTGAGTGTTAGTATAATTACTAATACAGTAGAGTCTCACTTATCCAACAAAAACGGGCCAGCAGAACGTTGCATAAGCGAATATGTTGGATAATAAGGAGAGATTAAGAAAAAGCCTATTAAACATCAAAATAAGTTATGATTTTACAAATTAAGCACCAAAACATCATGTTATACAACAAATTTGACAGAAAAAGTAGTTCAATACACATTAATGCTATGTAGTAATTACTGTATTTACGAATTTATCACCAAAATATCATGATATATTGAAAACATTGACTACAAAAATGTGTTGGATAATCCAGAACGTTGGATAAGTGAGACTCTACTGTACTAATTTTTCCAAGTATTAAAAAGCTCTAAGTTTAGAGCTTTTTAATACTGGAAGCCAGATTTTGTTCGTTTTCGTGATTTCCTCCTTTCTGTTGAAATTGTCCATATGCTTGTGGACACTATTATTTATTTATTATTTATTTACTAAATTTAGATCCCGCTCTTCTCACCCCGAAGGGGACTCAGAGCGGCTTACAAATCAAATGAACATACAATATATTATTAGCATAGCACAATATAAGCATTCAATTACTATATTCTACTATATCATTATACACTACAGACTAACTCAAGAGAATACAGCCACAGCAGAGCACTTGATGAACCAACGTGGACACAGCATATTATTTAAGAACACTTAAATGCTGGACCACTCTAACAACCACCACGTCAAGACTATATAGAGAAGCCATTGAAATCCACAAGCATGTGGACAATTTCAACACTGGGTATGCATACTCAGCAGCAGAGTAGCAAAACACAAGCAAAATAATAGTTATATAATAATAAAACTTTATTTATACCTCACCCCATCTCCCAAAAAGGGAGCCAGAGCGGCTTATAATCATGAAAGAAAACATATTAGATAATATAAACAAAATACATAACATATCAAATTAAGATAAAACAAAAAAAATTAATGCAAAATACCAACCATCAAGAAACAATGATTATGTAAAAGCACTTTGAACAACATTAAAAAATCCCAAACATTACTATAGTAAAATAAGCCACAAAATAACATTATTAGTAATATTATATTTATTTATTTATACCATGCTTTATCTCTCCAGAGGGGACTCAAATTGGCTTGACATAAAAAGCATTAAAATATACAAATATTACAGAATTAAACACAAACAGCTCAAAAAATTTTCAGTTAAAATCCATCAAAATATATTTTCAGTTAAAAACCACAGTACTCCCTCACTAGATCTTAAACACCTTCCTGTTTATATGTTTTGTGTATACAAAACTCTTTCAGTCTTGATGGCCAACTACTTAAATGATGTGTTTTCCCCTTTCCCAATATGTTTAATAGGACGGGCTATCACTGAGGCCCCATTTACACGGCTATATCCAGATTACTTGCTTTGAACTGGATTATATGGCAATATAGATCCAGTCTGGATTTTCTTTTTTGACCAAAGACAGGGCAGTTAAAGTGTCAAAGTGTATCAGTTCCACAATGTAGATGCACCCAAGCAGCTCAACGGGTTAGAAGCCATTTGGTCAGAGTTTTGCAAGTCAATCAGTTGCTGGCCTGTTTGTGTGTCGATGGGTGACTACTTAAAACCAGTTTTGTTTATAGTGTGATGCAATGGAAGTGAAGACATTGGACTCTCGGGCGGCAGAGGCGCCTTGGAATGAAGGAGACCTGGCCGCTCCGGAAAGATTCGCAATAGTTTCCTAAGTCGCCTTTCCTTTATTGTAGCCCTTGAAAGGCAATCTATTGGGAGCGCCCTTTGTCCTGGTGGAGAGCAGGGCAACATGCGCCAGATATACAGCTCAACTATACATCAAAATAAAACAGTATAATAAAACAATACTGCCGTAATGCGACAGAGAAATCAAGAGGGATTCAGCAACTGGGCCAAACTTTAAACATCTGAGAAAACAATAATACTTTGGTCTAGAGCCAAAAAGATTGTAATATTGGTAACCCTTGTACTTCTATGGTATGAAGACACATGATGTCAGTCTTTTAGTGAGGATGATGATGAATAGGCTCCATAAAGTAGGTTTATGATGTTGTAACCAACTCTGATTAGAAAGGAGTATCTAAAATACCGGTATTCTGGGGCTGTGTCTACATTGTAGAATTGATACACTTTGGCACCACTATACCTACCTTGCTCAATGCTATGGGATCATGGGAGTTGTGGTTTTGCAAGACATTTAGCTGTCATTGTCCTAGAGTGTGGGGCCTCACCAAACTACATATCCCAAGCTTCCATAGCATTGAGGCATGGCAGTCACAAGTAGAGTCAAAATGCCTTGTGTATTTGGTGTGTATTGCCCTGAATCTCTTTTAAGAGAGAAAAAGAAGGATATAATTAATAATAATAAAATAATAATAATAATAATAACAATAATCTAGTAATAATAATTTCAACAGTGTAGATGCCCCTTAGGCTGCAAAGTAAGAAAGTACAGTAGAGTCTCACGTATCCAAGACTCGCTTATCCAAGGTTCTTGATTATCCAAGGCATTTTTGTAGTCATTGTTTTCAATATATCATGATATTTTGGTGCTAAATTCATAAAAACAGTAATTACAACATAATATTACTGTGTATTGAACTACTTTTTCTGTCAAATTTGTTGTATAACATGATGTTTTGGTGCTTAATACATGACCTGCCTCTCCTTCCATCTCAAGGGCTAGAGCTGAACTGCATACATAGCCTTTGGGAACTCTTCCAACCACTGTATATATATACAGTAGAGTCTCACTTATCCAACACTCGCTTATCCAACGTTCTGGATTATCCAACGCATTTTTGTACTCAATGTTTTCAAAACCGTGATATTACGGTGCTAAATTTGTAAATACAGTAATTACTACGGAGCATTACTCTATATTGAACTACTTTTTCTGCCAAATTTGTTGTATAACATGTTTTGGTGCTTCATTTGTAAAATCATAACCTAATTTGATGTTTAATAGGCTGTTCCTTAATCCCTCCTTATTAACCAAGATATTCACTTATCCAAGGTTCTGCCGGCCCATTTAGCTTGGATAAGTGAGACTCTACTGTGGTTGTTTTGAGTCTCCTCCTGAGATGATAATAATATTTCTGCAGTCTTTATAATCTTTAAACCCACATTCATGACTTACATGAGCCCAGCAAAGAGCAATTTGAAATTTTCCTGTTCCAGCTTTGCTTGGCTTGTGGCCTTCTACTCTTTGCTTGAAAATTGGGGGAAATATAGCTAAGTATAATACATAACCATGAGTGATATCAGTACAAGCAATATAAACATTTTGTCTCAAGTTCAGTTCTTGTAATTTAATCTGCTGCATCCCATCCCAATATCATAGAATCGTAGAGTTGGAAGAGATCCCATGGGCCATCTAGTCTAACCCCCTGCCTTGCAGAAAAAGAACAAAGCACCCCCAACAGATGGTCATCCGGCCTGTGTTTAAAAGTCACCAGGGAAGCAGCCTCCACCACACTCTGAGACAGAGAGCTCAATTGTTCCCATTTTGATCTAATCTTTCTTTCAACATAATACCTATCGACCCAAAAAAGGGTGGTCCCTTTTCTTTGCAGATGAGAATAAACTAAGGAATGAAGGCAAAAGGACACTATGCTCATGAAAGTCACTTGAGCAACAGGCCTGATGTGTGTTCTCCTCTCCCAGAAAGGCTGGCGGGATAGGTCTGTTCTTCACTTTGAAGTCTAAGCACAAAGAGAAAGGACAAAGTCAGTTGCTGGAGGCTTAACTGAAGTTGTTGCATTGCCTTGCCCTTTGCTGTCTTTCTGGGGAGAAATGTGAGGCCTGCCAGAGGGGTAAGCTGGTTGACGTCAATCGGGAGTGGCCCCCTTCACCTGCCCACAGAGCCTACCTTACTTCAGGGCCCCTTGAGGCTTGTCTGGGCCTGTTTTCCCAGCTTTGCCCCTTCCGACCCCATGAAAGACAGTGGAATTGACAACCTGGGGACATTGAGCCCAACGTCATTCATTGCCGTCAACAGTCTCCTTTCCTAGGAGGCTCCTTTGCCCTGATATTGTCTTTGCCAGGGTCATACAACCAACAACAACATGGGCAGTCGGTCTGTGTCCAGACACACTTTTATAATCTTGAAAAAGGAGTGTGACTTTCGAATCTTCTACAGAGCCCCCATATCCATGATTTCACTTCCTCCTTCCGAGTGGGATGGTTTCTTTGGGACTTTGCTAGGTCTACTGCTCAATTGCTTCCACGGAAGCTGCCATGGAGTTGCACTGGAGGACTTTGCAAATTCTAAAAAGGTGCATCTGTATTGTAGAATTAATGCAGTTGACTCCAATTCATTCTTTCCCCGGAAGTTGACATGGAGTTGCACTGGAGAACCTTGCAAATCCTTAGAGAGTGCATCTACGCTGTAGAATGAATGACGCCACTTTTACCTGCCACAGCTCAATGTTATGGCATCCTAGGAGTTGCCGTCGTATACCCATGGGTTGTATCTACACCGTTGAATTAATGCAGCTAGACACGGCTTTAATGGCAATGTCTCAATGTTATAGGATCTTGGGATTTATAGTTTGGTGAAACACCAGCTGTCTTTGGCAGATAAGGCTCAAGACTTTGCAAACTGCAACTCCCAGGATCCCATGGCAGTCAAAGTGGTGTCAAACTGCATACATTCTACTATGTTGATGCACCCTAAGAATCTCTTCCAGTGCTATTCTGCAATATGCTGAGACCAGAAGTCTGGTTACTTAATGGCATTTGACATATTTGTGATTTTAGGAAGCTGTGATCCATCGGAATATATCCCCTGTGGATATGGGAGTCTTACTGCGTATAAATAACTCTATGTAAATGAAGTGCTGTTGGCCTCCAGTTTCACCACCCTTTTGAAAGCTGGGTTTCAAACAATGGCAGCAGCACTGATGTTGAAGGTCGCACCAGGAAGGCTTGGCATTTATTGGGTTATATATGTAAAGACTCCCTGTGTTTGGTCACTTAAGGTGGGGTCCTACTCTTGCTTTCTTATGTTCTCTGTTGATTCCTTTCAGCATCCCGGTGGAGAGGAGGTTCTCCTTGAACAAGCCGGTCAGGACGCAACAGAGAGCTTCGACGATGTGGGCCACTCTGAAGACGCCCACGAAATGCTCAAGCAATACCTCATAGGAGAAGTTCACCCGGTGAGACTCTCTGCCTCCTGTTGTTGTTGTTATTGTTATTATTATTTGAAACACAACAAGATGAGTCCACAGCAGACACTCTGCTGGCTGTTTTATTGGATCACACGTTGGACACTTCCCAAGTGTCTAGGACTGTGTGATGTATCAGCGAATAATGCGTGCAGATCCCAGTAAGGTGGCCTTCTGCAGCTGGCAGGTGGGGATTTTGTCAGCGCCAATTGTGTTTAAGTGTAGGCCAAGGTCTTTAGGCACTGCACCCAATGTGCCAATCACTACTGGGACCACCTTGACTGGCTTGTGCTAGAGTCTTTGTAATTCGATCTTTAAATTGTTGTTGTTGTTATTCTTATTCTGCTTTCCTCTCTTAAATGATGCTCAAAGAGGTTATTAGAATCCTAAAAGAGACTACAAAGGACATCCACTCCAACCCCCTTCTGCCAGAAAGGACACCACCCAAGCCCTCCTGACAGATGGCCATCCAGCCTCTGCTTGTTGTAGAAGGCAGGGAAGGGCCTTCTCTTCATTTGTAGGAAACTACTTTCCTTCCAGAGACTTAACTATCTTTGCCTCTTCTTTTGCATTCTCTCCGCAGGATGACCTGAAGCCAGGCGGCTCCAAGGTAAGCCTCTTTTCATTCCCCTTGTAAGATGGAAGCGTCTGGGAAAAGGACATGAAGGCAGCCATTATCTTGCTGTTACTTAGGAGCAGGGAAGGGTCTTGTGGGCCGCAAACGCAATTTGGAGAGCTGTATCCCAAAGGTGTTTAAAATTTTGCTCTCAAATCATTCCTTATGTGTTCGACAATTTCCTGGCTATTTTCCCCTGTGGGATCATAAGACTAAAAAAAGTATTGGAGTGCAAAATGTAGACTCTCAGATGTTATGGAGTCCAAAACACCTGGAGGGTCTGAACGTTGGTTCCAAAATCAAGATACACGGAATCTTAAAAAATGTAAACAGTTACATGAGTTACCAAAGGCGTCAAAGATTTAAATCGTTTAAAACCACAAACGCCGAGGCTGGATTAGGGCAGCTGGAGTGAATCCAAAGGCAGGGGAAACTCTTTTGTGCCTCTGGGGTGAGCCTTTGAGCAGGAATGGCATCCTTCAAAGCTCTAGGAGGCTGGGGAAACCAGTGCAGCCCAGTGATCCCAGCGCCAGGTGAACCGTGGGTAATCATAATGCCTTGGCGGGAGCACTTTCCCACGTTTTTTGGGGAAGGCGCCTTTGTCTGTCCGAATCAACAGACTGGTGTGTTGCGCTGCCCAGATGCCCTGCGGATCGGATCAGCCGCTGACAAATGTTGGAGAAGGATTAAAACATTTCTCCCTTCGGGGCTTGAGGTATTGTCTTCTTCCCCAGTTTCATGTCAACAAAGGCTTGGAGCCAGGCCTTTTTGGACTCTGTCACTTGAGAGACACAATCATAGAAGAGTTGGGACCAGATCTCCAGATCCAATGACCCATTTTTATATAATCCTAGAGCTGGAAGGGACCCCAGAGGCCATCCAGTCCAGGCAGAAGTTGACAGCATTAAAACCCTCCCGACAGATGGACATCCAGCCTCTAATTAAAGACTTCAGGAGGAGGAGACTCCATTGGACTCTTAGGAAATTATATTCCAAAAGAGTTGAAATAGACCCTGCAAAGGCCACCTAGTCCTAGCTCCCTCTGCCATAAAGGAAGATATATTCCGATCTCTCCCAACAGATAGCCATCCAGCCTCTACATAGACTTCCAGAGGAGACCCCACTAGACTTTTAGGAGGTCTACATTCTTCTAGAGTTGAAAGGAACCCCCCAAAGGCTATCCAATCCCTTTCTGCTGGACAGGAAGGCATCAAAACCCGACAAATCTCCATCCAGTCATTACTAAAAGGCCTCCAGAGATGGAAGCTCTGCTGGACTCCTAGGAAGTCTATATTCCACTAGAATTGGAAGTGGCATCTAGCCTGATCCACTTCTGCTAGGTAAAAAAACACCATCAAAGCCCTCCTAAGAGATGGCCATCCAGCTTCCATTCAAGTGGCCCTTCCCTTTCCCCACCTGTCATCCATGGAGGCCCTGGTCAATCCCCTGCGGTCTCCCTCTGGAGTCCGTCCTAAAGGGCCTTGTGCAAAGGCAATACCAGCCTCTTAGGAATCTGTGTCCATACCTTACTGTGATTTATGGCCCTCCAAACAGCCTTGGCCCCTTGTTGTTCTTGCAAACACACAGGCTACAGTTTCATGTGTAAAGCCGCCCAGATTGAGAGTTTCGCAGGGAGAGAGGAACTCATAAATAGATGTGTCTGCGAGGAGACGGGTGAAGCAGGGCTGGTTTTGCTCCTTGTTTCTTGAATGTAGGGACTGAGTGGACTTCCAGTGCCTTTTTATGCTTCCCCTTCCCCAGTTTGTTCTCTTTTAAAGACACTAAAATGTGTCAGAGGAAGGTTCTTTTGCAAGAGAAGAAGCCCCAATCCCTTTTTACTCCACATATTTTGCTTTTGTGTTCTCCTTTCTGAAACAATGACTATATCTCTACCTGAGAAGAGGTTTCAGTAAGTCAAGCGATGGCTTCCTCCATTGTTGTTAAAGCCATTCGCTCCAGAAAAGACTTAAGATCACAGACTGATAAAACTAGAAGAGACCTTCAGGGGCCATCTAATCCAAAACCCTTCTGCCATAAAGAAAACACCATTGAAGCCCTCCCAACAGATGACCATCCAGCCTCCCTGGCAGCATATTCCATTTAGACACAGAGAGAAAAGCTGGCAACTATACAGATAGGAAAGCATGTTAGTTTTAATTGGAAAGGAAGATGGGAAATCTATTTGCTCACCATTTTTTTGTGGTGGGTGCATCTACATTGTAGAATTGATGCAGTTTGGCACCACCTTAACCTTCATTATCTCAGTGCTATGGAGTCTGGGGAGGCCCCAGCATCTCTTGGGCAGAGAAGGCGAAAGGCTCTTCTAAAGTGACAACTCCCAGGATCCCATAGCATTGAACCAGGGCAGTTAAAGAGGTGTTGAACTGTGATAATTCCATAATGTACACACACCTCTGCTTTACATTCTACAGTATAGATGCACCTATATTTGATTGCTGGTTTCCTAATGGGAAGGTTTGTACTAGAATGGTCTCCTGTAGTCAGCAACGAAGTGGACCCTCCTCATGCAGACTAAAGTTTCCAGTGTCCCGGGTTTGCGTTTCTCCTTGGCCCTCGTCCCGCTCTTAAGACTGCCTTTGTGTCTTTTTTGTGTCTCCTCTCCTCTGCCAGGCCTAACCCAGGGTTGCCTTTTGCATGCGGGCCTCCTCTTCCTCTTCTTCCTCGCTTGTTCAGTGTTGGCTTTCTCTGCGTGCAAAACAGCTTCTGTGAGTCTCAAGCACTAACTCTCACCTTCTCCAAGCGAAATGGTCTCTGTGGGGCCTATTCCTCCTTATTTTCCCCTTGTTTTGCACTGTTGTGTAGGACTACAGTTCCCAGACCTCCCCTAAATTCTGAAATTGTTTGTCTTCCAACCTGCTTGCTTCTTCTCTCTCCAGCATTCATGACTGCACACAAAAATCAAGAATCCGAGGGGCCTGGTTGATCCTGGCCTTGGTGTTTAGTGATATGAGTTCACATTTGAGGATCTCATCTAGGTTCAAAGTCCTGGTGTTGTTCTACTTTCTGGATGAAAGCTTAGTGAGATCAGAGCCTTCTTGTTTGCTGTCTGCAAATAACTGTTTGAAGACTGAAATGCGACAGTGAGATTTAAAGGACTCAAGTTGGACACTGTTGTTATATTTGTTCATTGAGCAACTCATGGAGTCCACAGAGATGGAGGACACTGTGGCCTCTAAGAACAAAGAAGCCTGTCTTGCATTATCTCCATGAGAAGACTCAGTCTCTATTTCTTTTCATTTTGAGACATTGGAAGTGCTCTTTGGAGCTCCTAAATGAACTTCTAGAAAGAGACCCATACTTGAAGTTGTTCTATGACAGGCATGTCCAAACTTGTGCCCTCCGGGTGTTTTGGACTTCAACTCCCACAATTCAACAGCCGGTAGGCTGTTAGGAATTGTGGGAGTTGAAGTCCAAAACACCCAGAGGGCCCAAGTTGGCACATGCCATTACTTCTGGACACTTGGGTTGAAGTACTTCCTCAATATAGACATCTTCTGAAGGCATGATGTGACCCATGGACAATAGCAGAAGTTGTCCCTCTTGGCCTCTGTGGTTGGCGTCTGGGTCAGACCTTTGATGCCTGGAGATGTTCCTGCTTTGGGTCGGCATCTGATCAGGAGGTGTTGCGCCAAAGAGGAAAGGGTTGCACCTGGAAGCATCGTGGGGTCTCTTCAATGTCTTAAAAGCGACACCAGACCCCAAGGCTTTGGCCCAGAGAACCTCAGACAGGGAAGTGGTGAATCTCTGCGAAAATGGAGGAAAGGGAAGAAGGAGAAAGAGAGAGCAAAAGGGAAGCTGTGGGGCTTTGGGACAACCGAGTTTGGAGAAAGCTAGAATGAACTTGTTCTCTGCTTTGTGGGTTCAGTGGATTCAAATGAAAGAAAAAAGTTCAATTTCAGCATTAGGAAGACCCTGAATCCCTTTTGGGATATGGTGGCGGGATATAAATTAAGTTATTATTACAGTAGAGTCTCACTTATCCAAGATAAACGGGCCGGCAGAACCTTGAATAAGCGAAAATCTTTGTTAATAAGGAGGGAAGCCTATTCAACATAAAATTACATTATGATTTTACAAATTAAGCACAAAACATAATGTTTTACAAGAAACAGACAGAAAAAGCAGTTCAGTACAGAGTAATGTTATGTAGTACAGTGGAGTTTCACTTATCCAACATAAACGGGCCGGCAGAACGTTGGATAAACGAATATGTTGGATAATGAGAGATTAAGGAGAAGCCTATTAAACATCAAATTAGGTTATGATTTTACAAATTAAGCACCAAAACATCATGTTATACAACAAATTTGACAGAAAAAGTAGTTCAATACACAGAGTTATGTTGTAATTACTGTATTTACGAATTTAGCACCAAAATATCACAATGTATTGAAAACATTGACTACAAAAATGCATTAGATAATCCAGAACGTTGGATTGAGGTTTTATTGGTATAATTGTTTTATTGTTGTATCATTGATATTTGATTGTTTTATCGGGCTAGGCCCCATGTAAGCCACCCCGAGTCCCTTCGGGGAGATGGGGCGGGGAATAAAAATAAAGTTGTTATTATTATTATTATTAGCGAATATTGGATAACTGAGACTCTACTGTAATTACTGTATTTACGAATTAGCACCAAAACATTGCAACATTAACTACAAAAACAATGACTACTAAAATGCAGACTGCCTTGGATAATACAGAACCTGGATAAGTGAAGCTTGGATAAGTGAGACTCTACTGTATTATTATTAAGCTGGAATGAACTTGTCCTTTGCTTTTGCTCCAGAGGACAGGATCCAAACCAGTGGTTCAAATGACTATAAAGAAAATTCTAGTTTCACTTTAGGAAGAACTTTATTTTATTTATTTAATCTCTCTGTATGTCCTTTTAGACATAGGTGGCCCTGAGTAAAGAGGCATATACTTTAGGTATATATTCCTTTGACACCAGGGCTCTGGACTAGATGTCCCATGATGTTTTCATCATCTCTGGTCCTATGACCTTCCCCTCCAGCGTCGCAAAGTATGTCACTTTCTCTGCAGAAGCGCTTTGATCACATCGCCCAGCGGTAAACACAGGGCTCTTACTAATACTCCCGGCTTTCTCTGTCCTCTCTTCTGATGTCCCTGGTTTATGGTGAATAGCGACCCAAATATGCAACTTTGTCTTTATTGCCTTGGGTTGGGTTGATCCGTCGGCGCAGCAGAAGTTTCTGTTTGCTCAAAGCCCTGCTTGGTTGCAAAGGTGGCTCAAGGAAGCCGCTCGAAAGGGCCTTCAAAGCCATATCATGCCCCAGTAATTCAGAGATGGGGGCTTCGGTACCACCTTCCCTTTGGGATCTCTCTTACCACATTGTTCCATTTCTTTCTGGGACACAAAGGCCTTTTTGTTTGCCCCACTAAAGCAAAAAAAATTGCTTGACCCATATATACATATGTGGATGGATTCATTCTGTTTCACTGGCCTGTTCTGGTGCAGTTCTGCCAGTGTAGTGCACTATCAGAATGCTGGCCAATATTCAAAAGAGGTGGCTCCCAAGATTCTGGTATCTTAAAGGCTAAGGCAACTTTTCTCTTTCTCCAGTTTCCCTTGGACAGAACAGGGAGGATCATTGTGGCCTGCTCTGTTTGGAGTCAAAAGGAAGTGCCACGTACCCCAAAACCCCCAAGATTTAATATCAAAACCAACTACAGAGGAACTAGAGAAGTTCCTCAAGTGTAAAGATAGATCGTTAATGCCAAATTCAGGTGCTTCCATGGCTGTGAAAGCTGGACAGGGAAGAAAGCAGAGAGGAAGAGAGTCACGTTCTGTGGCCATAATGGACAGCCAAATAAACTGACCAAGACTGTCATAATTTGGACATACCAAGAGATAACATGACCCATTGGAAAAGACCATACTGCTTGGTCAGGTGATGGGATAATAATAATAATAATATCTTTCTCTAAGGTTCAAGATAGGAAAAGATGGTAAAATGCTTGTGGGTGGTTTGACCTTGTTGGAAGCCACAGTTGAGGATAAAGGGAGATCTTGGGGGGTCTCTCAGGGAACCCTAAATTGAGAAAAGAAAAGGCTTTTGGAGAAAATGCCATTCTGTTTCTATTGTCTGAATTGTACTGTTTTTGAAAACAGATATGTCTTTTAATACTTGAAAGAGTTTTTACATGTTGTTAGTAGTTTTGTGCCTTAAGCTGCCTTATGTCCCTGTTTTGGGGGAAAGGCAAGGCCTAAATAAAGTTAACCATCATTGTAATCACCACCGGACATGACATCCCTGTTTCCCCTTTTCTTCCTAGGATCCAAACAAATCTCCTTCCAATGAGTCAAGGTAAAGTATTCTCTTAGTATAATAATAATAATGATGATGATGATGATGATGATGTCCCAAACCTCCCCTCAAAGTAGTATGGTATTCTCTTGATATAATGATGATAATGTTCCAAACAAATCTTCCTTGAACAAGTCAAGGTAAAGTAGTCTTTTGGTATAATAATAATAATAGTAATAATAATGATGATGATATCATCATCATCATCATCATCATTAGCCAAACAAATCCCCCTAAAATGATCCAAGGTAAAGTATTCTCTTGATGGGTTTCTGTGAGTTTTCCAGGCTGTATGGCCAAGTTCCAGATGCATTCTCTCCTGACATTTCACCTCCATCTATGGAAGGCATCCTCAGAGGTTGTGAGGTCTGTTGGAAACTAGGCATGTGGGGTTTATGTATCTGTGGAAAGTCTAGGGTGGGAGAAAGAACTCTTGTCTGTTTGAGGCAAGTGTGAATGTTGCAAGTAGCCACCTTGGTTAGCATTGAAAAGCCTTGCAGCTTCAAGGTCTGGCTGCTTCCAGCCTGGGGGCATCCTTTGTTGGGAGGTTCATGTCTGGAATTTCCCTGTCTTCTGAGTGTTGTTCTTTATTTACTGACCCGATTTTAGAGTTTTTTTAATACTGGTAACCAGATTTTGTTCTTTTTCATGGCTTCCTCCTTTCTGTTGAAATTGTTGTGGATTTCAGTGGCTTCTCTCTGTAGTCTGACATGGTGGTTGTGAGAGTGGTTCAGCATTTCTGTGTTCTCAAATAATATACTTTGTCCAGGTTGGTTTATCAAGTGCTCTGCTTTGGCTGACTTCTCTGGTTGAGCTAGTCTGCAGTGCCTTTCATGTTCCTTGATTTGTATTTGGATGCTGCATTTGATGATCCCTATGTAGACTTGTCCACATATTCTCTTGATATAATGAAAACAATAACAACTGTCACAGTAAACCAAGTAATGCTTCCTTTTTAAGAATTAGAAAATTGTCCCACTTCCTCGATTTCTCTCCTATTATCTGTGCTGACTTTCCCTGGAGTCCTTTCACTTTGTATTTGGTGCATGCATATTCGTACATATATACATACATGCATGGTTTAACCTCTTTTTTTCCTCTCTCTTTTTTTGCAGCTTCTGGACGGTGTGGCTGATTCCCATCGTAGGGGCCGTGGTCCTGGGCTTGATGTACCGCTTCTATGTCATGGATGCAAAGTCCTCTTGATCCGTTGCGGGGAGCAGAACGTAGGCTCTTGAAGTTTTGGCCGCCTCCGTCGTCCATCCATCACCCATTCTCCTCACCAAGGGGAACCCCGAGGGACCCACCATGACTTTGTTGTTGAGAACACACAAAAAAGCATCCGCCTCCATTCCATGATTTGTAGTCGTTGACTGTGAGTCACTTCTCAGCCAGTATCCTTCCACTTTGTGCACAGTTCTAACCCATCCAAGTATGGAAGGGTTAGGGGCACAGAGCTCCATGGAAGTGTGGTAACTACACATGAGAAAAAGCCTATTATTTTTTAACCTGAAAAAACAATCCTCTAGGAATTTCTAGGTTGTCCAGTATGAGGAGGTTATACTGGAGGGACTAGAATATTCCTAGGAAGGTTAAAAAGACATGTCACATAATCGAGAAGAAGCTCTGTTTTTCATCTTTCCAACTGCCTTTTCTCTGTTTCTGTGGTTTTAAAAAACGGTTAAACAGATCTGTATTTTTTCAGCAGTACTTTGGTTGATGTACTACTGGTTGACTGTATGCCTTTTTAATCGGCCAGCTGTGTAATAAATAACACTCTCAATGACTCTGGTGTTTTCTTGACCTCCAAAATACAAACCGTATGCCTCTGATACACAGCCTTTAGAGCAGGCATAGGCAAACTTTGGCCCTCCAGGTGTTTTGGACTTCAACTCTCACAATTCCTAACAGCCGGTAGGCTGTTAGGAATTGTGAGAGTTGAAGTCCAAAACACCTGGAGGGCCAAAGTTTGCCCAGGCCTGCTTTAGAGCGTCCATCTCTCTGGTATTTGTGCCTCCTTGCTTAAGTTTCCCCTTTGTAGCAACCTCTTATCTCCATTCTGAGCTAGAAGAAGGCTCTTTTGGCTGCAGACACATTGAAGTAGGCCTCAACCAAGGCAGAGGGAGAAGATCCCTCTTAAACCCAGCGGACCCTAATTGAGGGGGATGGGCTCCGGTTCCAGCCTCATGCAAAACATACCAGCAACATAAAGAAGGCAAAGTTTCTGAAACAGGTGAGCTGTTCCCCCCTTTTCCTCTTCCTGTTGGTTCCCAAATAAGCTATAGTTCCAAAAAGAGGAATTGTCCCATGCTCTGAACCATTTTGCCTACTGGTTCCTGGTTTGAATCTAGAGGTGCACTTACATTGTGGGATGAATTCAGTTTGACCCCGCTTGAACTGCCATGGATCAAGGCTGTGGGATTCTGGGAGATGTAGTTTTCCAAGGTCCATAGTCTCTTTTGGGTGCATCTACACTGTGGAATGAATGCAATTTGACACCACTCTAGCTGCCATAGCACAATGCTATGGAATCCTGGGAAGTAGTTTTCCAAAGTTCATAGTCTTTTCTGGCTGCATCTACACTGTGGAATGAATGCAATTTGACACCATTTTAGCTGCCATAGCTCGATGCTATGGGATCCTGGGAGAGTTAATTTCCCAAGGTTCAGAGCCTGCTCTGAGTGTAACTACACTGAGTTTTAAGGCCATTTAAGTGTATTTAAATATGTTTTTTTACCTGACTTATTTTTTAAAACTTTTGTATTGTGCTTTTAAAACTTGACTAAGTGTGGGATTGTTAGATGCCTTGAGTGCCCATGGGGAGAAAGGCAAAGTATAAATAATAATAATAATAATAATAATAATAATAATAATAATAATAATTTAATTAATCCAGCATATCTATCTTGTTTGCTGTGTCATAATAAAATAATAATAATAAAAACACCCTAGCATAAGCCAATCAAGGTGGTCCCAGTGGTGATCGGCACACGGTGCAGTGCTTAAAGACCTTGGCCTACCCTTAAACACAATAGGCACTGACAAAATCCCCACCTGCCAGCTGCAGAAGGCCACCTTGCTGGGATCTCCACGCATTGTTCGCTGATACATCACACAGTCCTAGACACTTGGGAAGTGTCCGACGTGTGATCCAATAAAACAGCCAGCAGAGTGTCTGCTGTGGACTCATCTTGTTGTGTTTCAAATAATAATAACAATAATAATAATATACTGTTGAATGAATGGAGTTTGACCCCACGTAAACTGCCACAGTTCAAATCTATTGGATCCTGGGATATGTAGTTTCCCAAGATCCATAGCCTTCCCTGCCAAGGAGTGCCAAACTACAACTCCCTTGATTCCGAAGCACTGAGCCTTTGCCATCAAAGTGGTGTCCCAACTGCATTTGTTTGAGAGTGTAGATGCATTGTTGCATGATTCAAGAGACAATCCTTGCTTCTCTCCAAGAGAAGCCAAGAAGTGCAGATTCTCCAAAGGAAGAACAGATGAAATAACATCCAAATCTTTGGCTGAAATCAATCCCCCGAAATGCAGCCAGCTGGGAAATGGGCTTTTTGGACAACTCCTTCAAGCCTGTTCTTGTGCCTTTGTTGGATTTAGCTGATAAGGAGGGAGCAAGGTATGCCCAAGGCGCTATCTGCAGATCCAGAGTCCAGATCCCGTTGCCATGGAAACTGATCCCGTCAGCTGAGCTGGCTCCTGGTTCCGGGAAAATCTCCTGCTTCCTTAAGGCCTTGCAACTTCCATCCGAAAGTGGGGAATATTAATCACTGTTATTGATATCCCATCGTCTTGCAAAGGGGGGGAAATCACAATGAAAAACCATGCCAAAATCAACCTTAAAGCAGACAGAAACAGTATCTATATGATAAGCAAACCCTCTGAAACAATGCATCATAAAACAATTCACGTTGAGCATCAGGAATCCTAGAAATCCAAAACATTCCAAACTCCCTTGAATCCAAAATACTCAAAAGCTGCGAGGAACAGGAGAAAGTGGAGGATTGGACTATAATTCTGCAATTGGGGAAGTTAGGAGTTGCAGCCCAAAACCTTGGACATTGCTTAGAGGACGCCCGGTTTTTGATATTTTACCATCCTTGTGGGAGGCTTCTCTCATGTCCCTGCATTGGGAGCTGGAGCTGACAGAGGGAGCTCATCCGCACTCCTCGGATTCGAACTGGCAACCTTCAAGTAAGCAGTCCTGCTGGCACTAATAATAATAATAAGAATAATAATAATAATAACAACTTTATTTTTATACCCCGCCCCATCTCCCCGAAGGGACTCGGGCGGCTTACATGGGGCCAAGCCCAGGTCACAACAATATAAAACATAATAATAAAACAATCAATCAACAATAAAACAAGTCATGGGTCAACATACAATAAATATACTATGATAAAATCCAAGGACATTGCCCACCGGATGCCCGGATATTTTTGATGTTTTATCATCTTTGTGGGAGGCTTCTCTCATGTCCCCGCATGGGGAACTGGAGCTGACAGAGGGAGCTCATCTGCGGTCTCCCTGGATTTGAACTGGCAACCTTCAGGTCAGCAAACCAACCTTCAAGTCAGCAGTCCTGATGACACAAGGGTTTAAAACCCATTGCGCCATTGGGGGCTCCTCAAGAGACTCTTTAAAGGGTCTTTTCCCCTTCTTTCACTATTATTTTATACTCAATAAAATGAATTTTAAAAAAAGTTCAGACTAAAATCCAAAGCGGATTCACTGCCCCAGTGGCATTGGGGCTTGGATGACCCCCTCCAGTTTCACTGCACAAAGGGTGAAAACTATGTGCTTCTTCAGCTGTCGAACTGCAGCTCCCAACGTTCCTTACTGCAAGCAATTGGGACCAAGTGGGGCTGCTGGGAGTTTCAACTCAACAACAACGGATGCAACCTGAAGTCCGTTTACTGCAAAACAAGCCCCGCCGTTGTTCAGCATTGCGGCATCAGGCCTGCCAGCCTGGGGGGCAAAATGGGGCCCCGGTTTGCTGCTTTGCAATGTAAACAGGATGGTGGTTTTGATGGATCTGGATCCACCAGTTTGGCTGCAGCCCTGAGGCTGGTGGTTGGCAAAGCTTCCCTCTTGGCTGTCCTTTCCTCTCCTTGCTCTCTTCCTCCTCCTCTTCCTCCTCCAATTGATCATAAAGTCATCAATCAAAACATGTCTTCTTCTTGTTATTGTTGTTGTTGTTGTTAACTGCCACGGGCTTTGACTTATGGTGACTGTTAGGAATTGTGGGAGTTGAAGTCCAAAACACCTGGAGGGCCCAAGTTTGCCCACACCTAGTCTATATAGATTCATAGAAACCTAGAGGTGGAAGGGACCCCCAAGGGCCATCCAACAAGCCCTCTTCTACCAGGAGGATACAATCAAAGCCTTCCTGACAGATAGCCATCCGGCTTCTTCAGACAAAGAGACTCCACTAGTGTTGTCGATTCATGGCCAGAATCACTGGGTTGCTGTGAGTTTTCCGGGCTGTATGGCCATATTCCAGAAGCATTCTCTAAAAATCATGTGGACAATTTCAACAGAAGGGGGTAAACCATGAAAATGAACATTTATTAAAAAATATTTAAAAACTTTAAAATCAGGACAGTAAATAAAGAACAACACCCAAAAACAGGGGATTTCCAGACAAGAAACAATCAGGCCCAGCTAATCACCTCCCAGCATAGGATTCCTCCAGGCACGAAACAGCCAAAGCTTTGAAATTGCAAGGCTATTCAATGCTAATCAAGATGGTTAATTGCAACTTTCAAACTTTCCTCAAACAGACAAGAGTTCTTTCTCCCACAGATATATAAATTCCACTTGCCTAGTTTCCAACAGACCTCACAACCTCTGAGGATACTTGTCATAGATGTGGGTGAAATGTCAGGAGAGAATGCTTCTAGAACATGGCCAAACAGACCAGAAAACTCACAGCAACCCAGACTCCACTAGACTCTTAGAAAGTATATATGTGTATATATGTGTGTGTGTGTGTGTGTGTATGTACACACATGCATATATACATATATACAATACAATTTACAATAATATATAATATTATAATATATTGTATATGCATATAATATTAATAATATTTTATAATACAATATAATACTAATAATACAACATAATAATATTAATTATATATTATATATTACATGCAATATTATTAATAATATTACAATACAGTAGAGTCTCACTTATCCAACACTCAATTATCCAACATTCTGGATTATCCAACACATTTTTGTAGTCGATGTTTTCAATAAATCGTGATATTTTGGTGCTAAATTCTTAAATACAGTAATTACTACATAGCATTATTTTATATTGAACTACTTTTTCTGTCAAATTTGTTGTTAAACGGGATGTTTTGGTGCTTAATTTGTAAAATCATAACCTAATTTGATGTTTAATAGGCTTTTCCTTAATCCCTCCTTATTATCCAACATATTTGCTTATCCAATGTTCTGCCGGCCCGTTTATGTTGGATAAGGGAGACTCTACTGTATGTAGATATAGTACAATATGGTAATTTATTGCCAGTATTGTGCTATGCTAATAATATAATATTGTATGTAAATTTAATTTGTAAGCCACTCTGAGTCCTCTTCGGGGTGAGAAGGGCAGGATATAAATGTACTAAATAAATAATTAATAAATAAATATGCCATTAGAGTGGGAAGGGATCCCCAAAGGCCATTCAGTCCAACCCCCTTTCTGCCAAGCAGGAAGACATGATTCAAGCCCTCCCAAGAGAGGACTATGATTCTGTTTGTAGAATCCTAGAATCCTAGAGTTGGAAGGGACCCCCGAAGGGCCACCCAGACTAACCTTCTTCTGCCAGGAAGACACAATCAAAGCCCTGACAGATGGCCATCTAGCTTTTGTTTAAAGACCCCCAGGGAAAGAGGGATGTCTTTAAATAAGCCATTAGATGGGAAGGGATCCCCAAAGGCCACCTAGACCAGCCTTGTTGGGAGAACGGTGGGATGCACATAAAGTAAAGACTAATTGAATAATTACAGTAGAGTCTCACTTATCCAAGCTAAACGGGCCGGCAGAATCTTGGATAAGCAAATATCTTGGATAATATGGAGGGATTAAGGAAAAGCCTATTAAACATCAAATTAGGTTATGATTTTACAAATTAAGCACCAAAACATGTTATACAACAAATTTGAGAGAAAAAGCAGTTCAATACGCAGAAATGTTATGTTGTAATTACTGTATTTATGAATTTAGCACCAAAATATCATGATATATTGAAAACATTGACTACAAAAATACCTTGGATAATCCAGAACCTTGGATAAGCGAGTCTTGGATAAGTGAGGCTCTACTGTAATGCATTTGCGCACTGATATAATCAAATCTCATCGATATCAGTGCGTAAATGTATTAATTATTCGATTAGCCTCATCTTGATAGAGAGAAAATAAACACAGATCTGAATTCTTTGAGAATGACCTAAAATTATACCTGATGGTAAATACTTGTTGGCTTGTGTAATTCAGCGTAACTAACTTTTCTCTCTCAGTCTTGTGGAGGAGGCAAAGGCAATTATTGTTATGCTCATCCTGTTTCTAGCTCCATTGGGAGGCAAAGCTGCTGCTATTCGGAAGGCAAGCCCTTCTGAGCAACTTGCCCAGAGGACCCCCTTGGGAGGGGAGGGGCCGGGAAAGGAGGGCCAGGGGTCACAGGAGGGGGGCTCAGGGGGAGGAGGAGTGGGAGGAGGCAAAGGCAAGGCTCCTCCCCCTAGGGCTTCCTCTCCTGGAGCACAAGGCAGAGGATCCCGTAACTCGCCAAGCTGGCTGCTCCACAGGGTCCTTCCTGGAGGGGGTCTGCATGCTCTTTGACCCCCACCATGCGCCCCTCCTGGACCCCTGATGTCACCCCGCTTGACTGGAACTGCTGGACGTGGCCCTGGGGACCCCACGACCCCCGCCTGTCAACGCCAGGTAAGTCGGGAAGGCACAGAATCTAAGAATCTCAGAGTCTGAAGAGAGCCCCAAAGGCCATCCAGTCTGACCCTTCTGCCAGGAAGGAAGATACCATCCATGCCCTCCTGACAGATGGCCATCCAGCCTCTGTTTAACAACTTTGACATAGAATGATAGGCTCCTAGAGTAGGAAGAGATCTCTAAAGGCCATCCAGTCCAACCCCCTTCTGTTAGGAAAGAAGGAAGAGAGGGAAGGAGGAAGGAAGGCATAATAAGGGACCCCCCTCTCCCCAAAGGCCATCCAGCGCAACTACTTTCTGCCAGGAAGGAAGACACCATCCAAGCCCTCCTGACAGACAGCCATCTGGGCTCTGCTTAACAACATATAAACACTATATGCCCCCTGACATAAATAATAATAATAATAATAATAATAATAATAATAATAATAATAATAATCTCAGCCAGCATTTGGAAACAATAGACATTGACAAAATTACGATCTGCCAACTGCAAAAGGCCACCCGACTGGGATCTGCGCGCATCATCCGAAAATACATCACACAGTCCTAACACTTGGGAAATGTTCGATTTGTGATTTTGTGATACAAAACCCAGCATATCTATCTTGTTTGCTGTGTCATACAATGTTATTGTGTCAATAATAATAATAATAATAATAATAATAATAATAGATTTATTTTTATCCAGCACTATCTCCCCAATACAGACCTGAAAGAGAATTATAAACTCCTAGAGTTATAAGAGGTCTCTAAAGGTTATCCAGTCCAACCCTCTTCTGCGAGACAGGAAGCCACCATCCAAGCCCTCCCAACAGATGGCCATTCACACTCTGTTTAACAATGATATGCCCTCCCAACTTTGACATAGAAGGATAGGCTCCTAGAGTAGGACGGGATCTCTAAAGGTCATCCAGTCCAATCGCAATCTGCCAGGCAGAAAGGCACTACCCAAACCCTCCCCACAGATGGCCTTCCAGCATCATCTTAACAACATATAAACACTGTATTTTTTCCATGTCAGGAGTGACTTGAGAAACTGCAAGTCGATTCTGGTGTAAGAGAATTGGCAGTCTGCAAGGACGTTGCCCAGGGGATGCCTGGATGTTTTACCATCCTGCTGGAGGTTTCTCTCTTGTTCCCTCATGGGAAGCTGGAGCTGACAGACAAGAGCTCACCCGCTCCCCAGATTTGAACTGCTGATCTTTTGGTCAGCAGTCCTGCCGGCATAAGGGTTTAACCCAATTCGCTACTGGGGGATATAAACACTGTTTGTCACACCTTGACATAGAATCATATCAGCTCTATTTATTTATTTATTTTAGCTGATCCTGGTTTTTAAAACATGCACTATTATATTTACATTATATTATTATTTCATATACATATGTATTTTCAGCAATGTAAGTAAATGCAAACTCATTTATTTTTCCAATACATCAGAATAATCATAAAATACAAAAATTAAAAAGTTAACATGGATTTCCCACCTTAAAGACATACAAGGAAAATATGATTGTCATCCTATTCACTTCTTATCATAAACAACTTCTTGATTATACCTTACTGTATGGATGTTTTACTTAATATTCAAAACTCGCAATGTGCTGTCAAAGGCTTTCATGGCGGGAATCACTGGGTTGCTTTGAGTTTTCCAGGCTGTATGGCCATGTTCCAGAGAATGCCTGCCATAGATGTGGGTGAAACGTCAGGAGAGAATGCTTCTGTAACATTGCCATATAGCCCGGAAAACTCAGCAACCCAAAATCCAATTATTTTTATTTTCTCTATTGGTTTCTATACTTTTGAAATAAAATGCCGGTTGACTCATCTTTTATCAAACCTAATACATTGCACATTTCTGACGAGAACTTTTAGAATCCAACTTTCTCTTGGCCTTTTTTGGAACATAAAGCCAATGCTCCTCAGCCCCTTTCAAGGCTTATCTGTATTGCAGATTTAATGCGGTTTGGCCCCACTTTTAACTGCCATGACTCAATGCAACTCCCAAAATGGAAGATGTAATTTGGCAGAGAAGTGAAAGGCCTTGTGAAATTGCGACTCTCAGAATCCCATAGTCTTGGGCCATGGCAATTAAAGTGGGATCACACTGGATTTATCCTACAGTGTAGATGCATTCTGGGATGAAAGAGGATTAACGGGGGCTCCCTGCCAAATGGGAAGAGCATGACTTCAGAGCCAACAATGCAATGGAACAACACACAAAATGTACACATAGGATGTACCATCGTGACCAACAAAGGTCCAAAGCTGCTGATAGATCCTCATTATTTCCTGACATATATTTTTCCATTTGCTAGTTGGAAAATAATCCCGTGCTTCAGAAACCGACGAAGGAAGCACCTGCTCATTCTGCCCTTCCTACTCTCTTTCATGTTCTTAACTGGCTTTAAAATGGTAATTATTGTGCCCAGTTTAGCCCAAAATTTCGCAGCAAAACGTGGGCATCCTTTGGGGTCTATTAGGATGACTTTGGTATTGTTTCTAGCTTATGGTGACCTCATGAAAAGGCTTCATGGGCCTGAGAGTGCGACTCACCCAATGGCTCAGTGGGGATTCGAACCCAAAAGTGTAGTCTAGTGCTCCAGCCATTCTGTTATGCTGCTTTTCCATGTGGACAACTGAAAAATAAATTAGAATAAAGCAATGTGTCCAGAAGTCCACTTCTTGTCCTCAAGTTAAACCCTTAAATACTGTTTTTTGCTCTCAGAGGTGCAGCAGTTCAGTGTATTTTGGGAGCCAGAAAAAATGCAGGATCTGCATATTTGGAAAGCCATATTGGGTCTCAATCAAGAGATAATAGCAATAAACAATAATAATAATAATAATAATAATAATAATAATAATAATAATGATAACACATATTTCGGAAGCCACTTTAGGTCTCCATCAAGAGATAATAGCAGCATGTTAACATCATAATAATAGTAATTATGATGATGATGAATACTAATGGTAATAAGAATGATGATAGCAATATTGATGATGATAATACATATTTGGGAAGCAACTTTCTATCTCAATCAAGAGATATTAGCATGATAATAAAATAATAGTAATAATAATGATCATAGTAATATTGATAATGATAATACATATATGGGAAGCGGCTTTCTTTCTCAATCAAGAAATAATGGCAGAATATTAAAATAATATTAATTATAATGATAGTAACAATGATGATGATAATACATATTTGGGAAGCCACTTTGGGTCCCTATCCAGAGATGATAGGATAATAAAATAATGGTATTATTGTTATTAACATCATAATAATAATGATAAGAGTAATCATAATAGTAATAATTTTAATAATGGTAAAATTGATGATCATAATACATATTTGGGGAGCCACTTTGGGTCTCAATTAAGAGATAATAGCAGAATATTAACATATAATAGTAATAGTAATAATGATAATGATAATAATAATGATAATACATATTTGAGAAGCCAATTTGGATCTCAATCAAGGGATAATAGCAGGATACTGAAATGCTAACAACAACAACAACAACAACAATAATAATTAAAACTGCAAATATTTAGGGCCACAAGGACATTCTTTCTTGGAAGGCAACATTTCCTCTCTCCCAGATAGGTTGGTAATATTTTTTCTGTGAGTCTTGCAACTTTTGTTGTTCCTCTAACAGAAAACAAAACAAACCCAGCAACACTGTGTGCTGGATTAAACAAATAACTAAAAATCTGAACAAGAATGTGGGGAGATATGCCTCCTTCACATATCCCAAAGTATGGAGGAGGGCGAGAATAAATAATGGAGCGATTGGCTTTGTTTCCTTTTGAAAGGAACAGAAAAGGCAAGTGATGAAAGATAGGGGGAAACTGATTACGAATTTTTGTGTGTTCTTTTCAAAAAAAGGCTTTGCTGGGAACATTCTTTCAGAAAAAAATAAATAATGGCCCATTATTCAGAACTGACAAAAAGGAACATTTCTCCCCCTTAACTAGAATGCAGTGGGAGGTGGCTGATATGGTGAAGGAAATAAGTTTTCACAAGGTTTTCTTGGCAAAAAAAAAAAGACCTCCCTTTGAATCTGAGAGTGTGACTTTTCTGAGGTCACTCAATGGGTCAAGCAAAGGTTCAAATCAGTCTGTCCAGTTAATGCATCTACACTGATGAGTTAATGCAGTCTGGCACCACTTTAACTGCCATGGTTCAATGAGATGAGATCCTGAGATCTGTAGTTTGGGGAGACAACAGAACTCCTTTGGCAGGAAAGGCTAAAGGTCTTGCTAAACTACAACTCCCAGGATTGTGTAGTACTATTGAGCCATGACTTTTAAACTCAGGAATTGTGCTCACTCTATTTTAATCTTTGTTCTGTGTATTTTAATATATGTCTTTTATAGAAATACATTTTATTATCCATATTTTATATAATGTTTATGATGATAATGTGTTTTAGCTATGTTTGTAACCCACCTCGAGTCATGAGAGAAATAAAAGTATTATTATTATGACAGTTCAAGTGGGATCAAACTGCATTCATTCTAAAGCGTAGGGCCCTTCCACACAGACATATAACCCAGAATATCAAAGCAGATAATCCACAATATCTGCTTTGAACTGGGTTATCTGAGTCCACACTGCCATATAATCCAGTTCAATGTGGATTTTATACAGCTGTGTGGAAGGGGGCCTAGGTGCACCTAAAGAAAAGAGACCTCCCAGGATTCCACAGCACTGAGCCATGGCAATTAAAAGTGGTGTCACACTGGATTCATTCCACAGTGTAGATGATGCCCCCTCCTTGACTTCCACTCTTGGGAAATAGGCAGATTATATACATCAATAGAGTAAGAGTTAGTCATGATGATGCAAGTGTGTGTGTGTGTGTGTCACTCTCTCTCTCTCTCTGTGAGTCAGTCATGCAAAGTATGTGGTTTCGCGGTCTTTTCCCGTCCGGATGAAGTCACATGGCAATGACAACAAAAGGAGTCTGGCCGCACTACGTCTCTCCCTGCCGGTCCCAAAATAAACCCCAAACACACCCTCCCATTGCATCACATTGGCAGAGGCCAGAGTAACCTGGCTCACTTGATGGGATCACAATGGCTCATAGATCCCTCTTTCTTGGGAAAGATTCCCAGCCCATTCCCAATGGGAGGAATTCATATAGATTATTAATAATAATAATTTTATTTCTTACCTGCCTCTCTCCATACATAAGCATAGAAAAACACTACAAATACACACACTAAAATGTACCTCTGTAAAAGTTACATACCAAAACTTATCTCTACAAAATACACACTAAAACACTCAAAACAGAGATCAAACAAAGGAACTTCAAATTCATGTTTAAAGACTGTCTGGGTAACCCTGCCGGAAGAGATAGGTTTTTACATGGTTTTAAAATTCCAACAGCTCATTTAGCTGATGGGAGTTCTTCTGGCAGGTCATTCCACAGTTGTGGGGTGGCCGATGAAAAGGTCTTCTGGCTGGTAGTTGCCAGCTGGATTCTGGCTGGTTGGAGCAGAAACTCCCAGAAGACCAAAGTGTGTGGGGAGGATTGTATGGGAGAAGGCAATCCTTTAGGTATTATTTATTTATTTATTTTATATACCACTCTTTTCCCTCGGGGTCTTACATAAAGAGCGGTCTTACATAAAGGCAGAATTAAATGCTATATATAATACAACAAGTAGAAAAACCAAATATAAAACAGAAATAAAAACTGATATCAAATCAAATTAAAACAAATAAAA
The DNA here is from genome assembly GCF_035594765.1 of Anolis carolinensis. Taxonomy (NCBI): domain Eukaryota; kingdom Metazoa; phylum Chordata; class Lepidosauria; order Squamata; family Anolidae; genus Anolis; species Anolis carolinensis. The sequence goes on from NW_026943820.1 coordinate 5,281,662, forward strand.
CCATGTGACTATTACAAAAGGGGAAGTTTCAAGCCAGAGTCAGAGCCAGAGTCAGGTAACCTGGACCCAAACCATGTAGGGCTTTAAAGGTCAAAACCAACATTTTATACTTTGTCCGGAAACTAACTGGCAGCCAGTGGAGTGACTTTAAGACAGTGGTTCTCAACCTGTGGGTCCCCAGATGCTTTGGCCTTCAACTCCCAGAAATCCTAACAGCCAGTTAACTAGCTGAGATTCCTGGGAGTTGTAGGCCAAAACAACTGGCGACCCACAGGTTGAGAACCACTGCTTTAGGATATGCTTGCTTCTAGATGTTCCTGTAACTAATCTGGCTTCTGTATTTTGAGCCAACTGGGGTTTCTGTACAAGGGTGGCCCAATAAATAAATAAATAAATAAATAAATGTAAAGCGCATTGCAGAAGTCCAACCTTGAGGTTACCAGTGCAAGCACAACCACCTTCAGGTACTCCAAATCTAGAAAGGCTCACAGCTGGCGGATCAGTCGAAGCTGATAGTAAACACTCTTGACCATTGGGTTGTTGTATGTCTTTCGGGCTGTGTGGCCATGTTCCAGAAGCATTCTCTCCTGGTGACATGGCCACACAGCCCGAAAGACATACAACAACCCTGTGATTCTGGCCATGAAAGCCTTCGACAACACATTGAACTCTTGACCATTGTCGCATCTTCCTGGGATGACATTTTGGAGGGACAGATCCAGGAGAATCCCACAATCTTTCAAGTGGGAGTAGGACCCCATCCAGAACTGGTTGACACACCTCTATCCCGTGATGGGATATCCCTTGATGGCAAGCACCGCTGTTTCAATTTGTTTTTCCTCATCCAGCCCATTGCTTGCTCCCAGCATTCATTCAGATATGCTATCCTTAACAGAAGCTGTTTTTGAAAGCATGGAGAAATATATTTGGGTGTCATCAGCATACTGATAACACCTTGCCCCATGCCTACGGATGCTCTTTCCCAGTGGCTTAATGTAAATATTAAAGAACATTGGGGATGGAATGACACCACATAACATAGGGTTGGAAGAGACCACATGGGCCATCTAGTCCAGCCCCCTGCCATGCAAGAAAACCATAATCAAAACACTCTCAACAGATGGCAATCCAGCCTGTTTAAAAGCCTCCAAGGAAGGAGCTTCCGCCAGACTCCAAGGCAGAGAGTTCCACTGCTGAACAGCTCTTCTTACAGTCAAGAAGTTCTTCCTCATGTTCAGGTGGAATCTATAGAAGTATAGTGTCTAAATCAGGCCTGGGCCAACTTCGGCCTTCCCTCCAGGTGTTTTGGACTTCAGCTCCCACAATTCCTAACAGCCGGTAGGCTGTTAGGAATTGTGGGAGTTGAAGTCCAAAACACCTGAAGGGAAGGCTGAAGTTGGCCCAGGCCTGGTGTCGATATACCAGAAATAACAACAAGTGTACAACTGTCTTTTGTTTTCCCTCATGAATATTATTTCCAACTTTTCCTCAAGTTGCTTTTATCCTACCTTTCTGCTCAAGAGACCATTCTAGGTGGATGGTTGGCCTGTGCTAAGCAACCTTCATGTGGCTAAAATGGAAACATATTCTTGGGACAGAAGTGACAAGATTGAGAAAAATATAAATTAGAAAAATGGAGGCCTTTCATCTCCCTCTGGTAGTTTATTGGTGCGCATGCGCAGAAGTGTCTCCTTTTCCTCTGGGTCTCCAACAATGGGCCTCTTGCGCCTGCGCACTAATACCTTCGCTGGCAGGCTTCACCTCTTCTCTCCACTCCGTCCGTTCGGGGTAGTTTATTAGTGCGCATGCGCACAAGCGTGTACTTTTTTCCTCTCGTTCTCAATCAGTGGGCCTCTTGCGCCTGCGCACTAATACCTCCACTGGCTCTTCACTTTTCATGCCAAAAAAAGCTGATCATTTGTTTTTGTTTTTTATTTGAGGGGGGGGGGGGGGAAATCCGGACATCAAAATCACTTTCCCTTGACTGAGGAAAAAAAATGTCAGCACGCGCATGCGCACATCAAAACAACTTTCCCTTGACTGTGGCCTACTCGGGCTCCCACGCATGCGCACATCAATACCTCTCCTGGGCGCTTCGCTCTCCGTTGAGCATGCGCACATCGGCACCCCTTTCCCCTTGGTTTTTTTTTATCCCTGAGATCGTCCCGAGCTCTCCATATTTCCCCCCGCTCCTCCTTTGCGCATGCGTCTTGGGGCCCTGTTTTGGATTCCCGCGGCGGCGGCGCATGCGCGCGGCAACCACAGTGCGAGGGGGGCGGATTCCTGTCAGAAGAAGAAGGAGAAGAGGAGGAACGACGCCGGCGGGCCGTTTCTTCTCCTCCTCCGGCCTGCTTTTCCTCCTTCTCCGCGCCTCCTCTCTCTCGCCCCTTCCTTCCCACTGCGATGCCCTCGGACTTTATCTCTCTCCTCAGCGCCGACCTCGACCTCGAGTCTCCCAAGTCCCTCTACTCCAAGGGTGAGTGAGCCCCTTTTCCCCTCACGGAGGCCTCTCTCGACGGCGAGCATCCTTCGCGCTTCTTTGTGTTACAGAGTAGGCCTGGGTCAGCTTGGGCCTTTAAGCGGCTGAGGGGGAAAAGGAAGAGGCCTGAGGCTGTGAGGAATGATGGGAGTTGAAGTCCAAAACACCTGAAAGGAGGGCCCAAGCTGACCCAGGCCTGTTATAGAGAGACCGCCATCGCTGCCCAATTAAACCAAGGGGAAGGGAGGGGAGGGGGCGCTCTGCTCATGCCTAGAGGCACCCTGGTCCCCGCCCCTTTCCCTCCCTCCTCCTTTGGCCTCTTTCCCTCCTTCCGTTATTCATTCAGTCTCTTAAAGAGACAAAGCAGCATCTCATCATCATAGTAATATATTCCCTCCATATACAGTAGAGTCTCACTTATCCAAGACTCGCTTATCCAACATTCTGGATTATCCAACGCATTTTTGTAGTCAATGTTTTCAATATACCGTGGTATTTTGGTGCTAAATTCATAAATACAGTCATTACTACATAGCATTACTGCATATTGAAGTACCTTTTCTGCCAAATTTGTTGTCTAACATGATGTTTTGGTGGTTCATTTGTAAAATCATAACCTAATTTGATGTTTAATAGGCTTTTCCTTAATGCCTCCTTATTATCCAACATATTCGCTTATCCAACATTCTGCCGGCCCGTTTATGTTGGATAAGTGAGACTCTACTGTGTATATATATATATATATATATGTATATATATTTCTGGTAAGATACCATGGGATTCAGTAATAATAATAATAATAATAATAATAATAATAAGTTCTACCCAATGGGTTTTTTTTTCTTGTTTCTGGTAAGATGCTATGGGATATAATGATAGATAAGAAGTTCCATCCAATGGGGTTTTTTTTGGTTTCTGGTAAGATGCCTTGGGATTTAATAATAACAATAACAATAACTTCCACCCCATGGGTTTTTTTTGTCTCTGGTAAGATGCCATGGGATTCAAAAATAAAATTAATAAGTTCCATCCCATAGGTTTTTTTTCTGATTTCTGGTAAAATGCCTTGGGATTTAATAATAATAATAATAATAACAATAACTTCCACCCCATGGGGTTTTTTTTGTCTCTGGTAAGATGCCATGGGATTCAAAAATAAAATTAATAAGTTCCATTCCATGGGTTTTTTCTGATTTCTGGTAAGATGCCTTGGGATTTTAATAATAACAATAACAATAACTTCCACCCCATGGGGTTTTTTTTGTCTCTGGTAAGATGCCATGGGATTCAAAAATAAAATTAATAAATTCCATCCCATGGTTTTTTTTTGTTTCTGGTAAGATACCATGGTATATAATAATAATAATAATAATAATAATAATAATAATAATACCTTCCACCCCATGGGTTTTTTTTTTTGTGTGTCTCTGGTAAGATGCCATGGGATATAATGATGATGATGATGATAACAATAATAATATAATAATAACCTCCACCCCATGCAGGGTTTTTTTTTTTGTTTCTGTTAAGATGCCTTGGGATTTAATGATAATGATAATAATGTATTCGTAACTTCCACCCCATGGGGTTTTTTTGGTTTATGGTAAAATGCCATGGGATTTAATGGTGATAATAATAATAATAATTTCCTCCCCATGGTGATTTTTTTTTGTTTCTGGTAAGATGCCATAAGTTCTAATAATGATAATTACTACAGTAATATTTTCCCCATGGCTTCTTTGGTTTCTGGTAAGATGCCATACATTCCAATAACAATATATTTTATTTATTACCCCTATCTCCCTCTGTCTCAAGGTGATTAAAACAGACAGGCAAATACAGCCCCATTAAAATGCATATATCAAAAATCACACACACCAAAACCAATGCCAATAACATGCAGGCTAAAACTGGCTGGTGTAAAATTAGTAATAATAGTATTAATAATAATACATAAAAATAATAAAAATAATTGCCTATTTTCCATTATTGCACACTAGCGTTTGTTTTGGTTCCTGCTAAGCTGCCATGGTCTATATTAGGCATGGGCAAACTTTGGCCCTCCAGGTGTTTTGGACTTCAACTCCCGTAATTCCTAACAGCCTATCAGCAAACATCTGGAGGGCCAACGTTCGCCCATGCCAGGTCTATATGTATCTGTGTGTGTATGTGTGTGTGTGTGTCTGTGTGTGTATATATATATGATTTAGTAATAATGATAGGAATACTAAAGAACTGGCAGAATTTAAAACAAATTGAAAGACCTAACAATTCTAGCCAATCTACCAAGTCAATTTTAATCTAAGAATTTAAACTTCTTATTATTAGTAATTAATAATATCCTCCTTTCCTCTCTGAAGATAAGATTCGGAGTGGTTTACAACACTAAAAGCAATGCAATTCAGAACCTACAACATATGAACATTAAAAATAGAATTAAACATAAATTGTTAAAATCATCTAAACCTGTTAAAATGTTATCATATTTTAGTATTTTATTAGTAAGAATGATTTTAATGTGTTTTAATCTTAGGTGTGTTAGTATTTTTTCTATGTATTTTAACTGTGTTGTACCTTGCCTTAAACCTTAAGGAGAGGCAGGTAACAAATATATTTTTATTATTATGTTCTTGCTGTTCTTGCTGTTGCTACTACTACTACTACTCTTAATTGTGCAGAAACGGAAGTCTGCTGGTTTGGTTATACTGGCTGCCCGCTCCAACAAATACTATTGTTGTTATTATTGCTCCTTTTATTGCTACGCCTACTCTTTTAGTTGCAAAATGACTTTAAAAAGCATGGACTCAGAGTCTCAGTATTTGGGAGTTGAATTAAGAACAATGGCTGCTTAGTCCCAACTAGAGTAGAACCGTTAAATCTGTTGTTGACTGGTGAGTCAACACTAGGTTATTTCAATGGATTCAGTGGCAATACTGTAATTTGGACTAACAATAAGATTTTGGCCATGATTTTGTTATTACTGCTACTACTGTTATTATTTATTTCCCTTACCACTGTGAAATGCCTTAATAAGAAGCAGCTTACAATTCAAGTCCTAGAAAAAGTGGGCTATAAATAATGAAAGATAACAATAATATTCTGCAGTTATTATTACTTTTACGATTACTATTGTTACTTAGCTCTTCCACCCTTAGAAAGCAACAGCTCGGAGTCTCTGTTGAGGGAAATGTGAAATAAAAAATGAATTGATGATAGTAATAAAGGTAGTGATGATACTGCTGCTGTTATTGACTTATCCTGAAAATTCTGTTTTAGTGACGGGATTGTATGTTGTGTTTCTTTTTTGTTACAGTTTTAAACGGTGAAATATATTTTAATTCAGTGCTTGGTTTTAAAATGGGCAAATTAATTGCAATTGTGCCTTAAATTTATATCAGTCTGAATTCAGTTGTATTTGTTTTAATTTATGTTGTAAGCTCTCTTGGGTACTGCACTGAGAGAAAGCTAGGATAGAAATTATTGAAATTGTAGAATGGAGAGGGGGATGATTTCCTGAGTTTCTTGGAGGAAGTATGGATGCAAGGATGCAATAACATTTGGGTGGTAGATATTTCTGTCCTTTTTTATCTAAGCTGTGCCTGTAAGTTCATTCTCGCAAGGGAGAGAATACAAAACAAACACTAAAATAAAGGCAGCGAACAGCTCCCCTTCAAATACTTTATTCCCAAAATAATGTTTGGTGTCAGCTAGCCTTCTCTGTTGCTACAGACTTGTGGCTCGCCAGTCAGGAACCCTAGAAGGCCTCTCTCTCATCTTGATGAGTGAAAAGCCCAGTGTATGTGTCACAGTTAACCGGAAAGCCTTCTCCTCCTCAACATGAAGTAGGAGGTCCTGAAAGGTCCAGTGGGATTCCTAACATGGGATGAGAAAACAAAGATATTCTGTTTAAAGCTGAACATGGGCAGCCAGATCACAGGGTTTTCGCAGGAGCGTCAAAACAAGCACTGTGTCGATTCCAAAACAGAGGGCCAATTGAACTGACTTTTTTTCCACCAACACAAAATGCAGGAGTTATTTCCGTGCATGCCCGCAAGGAAAAAAATTGCACAAACTAGTAACATAGGTCAGACTTAGCAACAATCTTGTGAAACTCCAAAATGCATATGACATTGCATAGGATTGTGGGTGGCTCAGATCCATGGCTCATTTTCCTTACTGTAGTATATATGTGCTTTCTCCCTTTCAATATATTCAAAATCATGCTTATATCTTTAGAGAAGTGCTTTAATTGGCTCCAAATATGGAGCCAGAGCAGCTACTGGTAGCTTACTTAGATGCCTGTAGGCCTTCTGTTTATAGTTTCTGTTCCATTAAACTGGAGTCCAGTTAAATTATAGCCTTTCGGCCTGAAATTTGACCTTCTTCTGCTTTTGCTATCAAGATAGTGCAGGCCTAGTGATTCTTGAAATATTTATGGAGTCTCCATAAAAAAAGAGCATAGGTAATTTTTGAGGGTGGCATGAATATCTTCCAATTTGGTACATCTGATTGGGGTGAGGCATGTGAAGCCCTATTCATTCCTGCTGTTGGGAGAATGCAATGGCTGTGTATAGTACTGATTTTCCTTCTGTTGTAAAAGAAAAGAAGTCTGGGCAGTCTTTGAATGGAGAGCTCATTAAACTGGAGCTTCTCCTGGCATGCTTAGCAGGATGGAGCTTCTCTTGTCCTCTAGAACTAGGAGGAGGTGGAGATGCAAGGGGGATGCTCCTTGTTCATCAGTACATTTTAGCTTCCTGAGCAGGACTAGCTTTGAGGTTGCCTTAGCATGGCCAGAATCCATGGAGGGGACTGCTTGAGTTCTGAATAAAGACAGGATGTAGTAGCATCACTTGGAAATCTTGTTTGATCTTTTCTTTTGTAATATGAGAAACTTGAGTCACTTGATGAAGGAGAGAGCAAAAGCACAAGTAAGTGTGCCTAGTAAATACAGACTTCTGTTGCCAAAATATGTCAAAGGTCAAAATTAAGAGAGATTAGATTAAGAAAGGCATCTAAAGCTTCAGATAACCTGAACAGTGAGATCTGTGTGTTTGGTTTTGTATTTAGCCTCCCCGGCTCAAGCTATAAACAAAGCTTTCACAAGATGAAAGGCAAAGGCAAAGCATGTTGAAAGTGCTTCAGGGGCTTGTTTCCTTGTGAAAAGCAAGTTTTGGGGAGGACACCTGTAAATATTAGTAATCTCCCATTGACTTCAATAGAAGATAATTTTCTCATCACACTAAATTCTGTTGAACCATCTCCCAGGGACAAGTAGGCCTAGTTGCCTGTATGGCAAAATATATTTACCAAGTATGAAATAAGTGAACATTATGCAAATAATGATACCTGAGAAATAGGGTTGTCCATCACTGTGATGATACCTGGTGCTACTGTCCTGACCGTGTTGGTTTTACTGATCCCATCAGTGATTACATTTTATCAGTCAGGCTGAGAATTTCTGTGAACTTGGAAACTTTGGTGTGGGCCTTTATATCAATTCCCCCTTATGGTGACTATCACATGCGGGTTTTTTTTTTCTTCTCTGAAGCTGACAATGCCTTCCCCAAGGACATTCAGTGGGTAACCATGGCTGAATGGGGATTCAAACTGAGGTCTCCAGAGTTATTGTTCAGTGTCCCAACTATTAAACACTGGCGCTTGTGACATACTGGCAGGCTAATAGCCTTACATGTTCACAGATGTTTTAAGATCCCAGCTAAAAAACCTACTTTGTTCTGATATTAATCTCTGTGTACTAATCTATAGTCTTTTTAGGCACTTTTCACAATTTACAGCTATGATTCTGCATCAGTAGCTGTTGTTTGTCTGCTTTTATCTGCTTAGGTTCAAGTTATGAGCAGCACACATGCCCTTTTCCAGAATTATTTTGATTTTCTTTGTATGGAATGTGCTTTGAACATGACATCTTTGAGGCTTGCCAGCAGTTTCTAAATGTTTAGTAAAGCTTATTCTGAATACCTGTAGATAACCATTTATTTATTTTTGTTAGGCCTCTGTTATCATAGACTTGGAGAACTTGGCTTTTGTAACCCAGCAAATAAATGCAATCTTTAGAATATGTTAGCTTTTAGAAATAGTTTTGAATGGATGATGACAGCTATTGCTTAGATGACTTAAGCAAATAACAATACTGTTGGTGCGTAGGTATAATTTATTGTAAGCCATCCAGAGTCCTGTCTTATGGGGTAACAAATGAATGCCATAAATACATAAAATTTAATTCATTCCCTTTAAAAAGAGCATTTAAGTGACTGCTTAAAACAAAAACGACCTCTCAAGACTTGGCAGAATGGTCCTTGAAGATAAGCAAGAATGTAGCCATCAATGGCAACATGCCTTATGATACCTTTTGCTTTTGGAAAATGGCATTCATAACCTTTTGGAAAACACCATTTGGAAATCATAACTTTTTAGAAAAGCATGACCTTTCAAAGAAGATCTAAAAACCCTCGAGTAGAATCTTCTCTTGTGATATACACCAGATATAATTATGCTAGGCAATAGTTGCAGTTGTTATCCTGTTATCTCTGATCTGTTAGGGAAACAGAGATTTTACAGTACATAAAACAGCTGAGCTTTAGAAGTGTTTTTTCAGTGCCCCAAAATATATACTTTCCCATATAACAGCTTGTTTTATATCATGCACTCAAGAGACAAAAATGAAATAGACTTTGATAAAAAATAACTTATTTGGTTTACTCACAACGTTCATGTGTTCAGCATACACAGGTACAAAACTTATCAGTACAGTTTCAGATATGTTTGAGATTATCTTTGTGCCATCTGGCCAGGACATCTCTCTTGTAACAAAACAGCTATCAACAGGTCACATAGTCGAAAGGAGAGAGAGAGAAAGAGCATGTGGTCTGCAGCCCCTTTTATAACTTCTCAGGAACCATAGAGTAAAGGAAACTGAATACCAGCACATACATGGGGGTCTAAAACATCTGGAGGGTTCAAGGCTTTCACTCCTACTCCAGTTTGAAAGATTTGAAATCCTGCTTTGAGGGTGTACATTTGGATAATGTACAGGTCTTAATGTTTGTGCCTTTTAGGCACAACTTAGGCACAGCTCAAGTTGGCCAAACAAATGTTCCTTTTGTAGTGATACCAGAAGTAGTACTCTGAATTATGAATAAATGGATGTATTTCTTTCATTTGTAATAGCAGGTGAAATTAAACCATAGAAGTACTAGGTATGGGGGCTATATTTTATATCCAGTTGGCCTAGGAAGGTGATAGTGCTATAGCACAAACTGTATGTTTCATGGCTGTCGTCCACAAAAGCTCATGTGATTATAACATTTCTTACATCTTAAGAGCTAGAGTAGTTTTTGTTATTTCTAATACTAATTTATAGCAGTCCATAAACCTACAATAAAATGTGTTCCTCTGAAGACTTCAACAGCCAGCATGGTGCAGTGGTTTGAGTCTTGGACTCCTTCTCTAGAGACCAGTGTTTTAAACTCTGCTTAGCCACAGCAACCTCCTGGGTTATCCTGGGCTGGTCACATTCTCTCAATCTCAGAGGAAGACAAAAAGAAACTCCATCTGAGCAAATCTTGCCAAGAAAACCTTGTGATGGGGTCATCATAAACCAGAAATCACTTGAAGGCATACAACAACATGCAAATACAGCCTTCTGACTGAAATACCACCCAGTAGCTCTTGTGAGCCTATTGAGCCAAACTTGACTGAGGCAATCACTTTAGTAGCACCATAAACAGTAGCAAGCACTTCTTTTGTAGAATCCTATGTGTTCTAAGCTATTTGCTAGTCTTTCGTGACTCTTTGTTTTCCTCTATAATTCTTCGAAACCTGCAGATAATATTAATATACAAGGTCAGCAAATATTTTTCACAAGCTGTACTCCAAAAACCTAATTACATGGTAAAGAAACAGCAGGCTGCTTATCTGAGATATTTATCTCTTGTCTTTCCATACCAAAGGGTTTTCATAGCAACACGCACTTAAAACAGTCAGTTAAAACAACACTGGGTATTAAAATAAACCTTTCTTGTATGAGGGGGGGAAATCTAAATCATGCCATTGTTTCCCCTGTAGCATAATCCTGGCTGTGAAACTCATTTCTGTGGGAGTTCTAGCTGGCTCCATCCTTTCCGAGCTTTTGGTGCCCTTTCACTTGGCCTTTGTATCATATAATAATAATAATAATAATAATAATAATAATAATAATAATAATAATAATATAATAGTCTTTATTTGTACCCCTCCTTTCTCCCTGTGGGGCCTCAACGTGACTAACACTCCACACTGGATAAATTTAAAAGGTACAATACAAAAGTTAAAAAGCAATTAAATAGTAACAGTGTGGTAAAAACAATATTAAAATACGTTAAATACACCAAAATTGTATTATGATTATTATTATTAGACTCAAAGCGGCTTACATTAAAAGCACTTCCATACAAGTTAAAATCTACAAATATACAAACAATAAAACAGAGTTAAATATCATTGGTATTTTAAAAAATCATTTAAAATCCATTAAAAAGCATATTCAGAACTAACTAATCTTCAAGTGGTTTGTCACAGTGCATTGCCGCAGGAGCGCTTGGGGACCTGAGGGGCCTTATGTTAATTGTGTGCTTCATTAAAACTTAAAAGGTTGTGAAATCCTTAATAGAACTCTTGCTGGAAGAAAATATGTAGAGATGCAAGTTCTTGCTTGTCTTGTTCTCACATAAACATGAAATTGGATTAAATTGTCACTTTTTTCTCCTAAGTAGTGTAATGGCAAGATATTTCCTTTCAGTCTCAAGTGTTTTTGCATGTACAAGAATGATTTTCTGCATATTGTATAGCTAGCTACATTATGATGTTGTCCCCTTGTTACACGGACTTATATGAGAGATAGTGTGCTATAATGGTTGGTGCTGGACTAGGGTTCTGAAGACCAGAGTTGGAATACCTGTTCCACCATAGAAACCCTTGAGCAAGTCACATACTCTCAGCCCGAGAGGAAAGTGACTGACCTGGGCATTTTCATCTTTTAAAACCGCACTTATATACATATAAATTAGATGGCTAGAAAAGCTTGCTTTAGTGGTAGTATTTTTTCATCAGGTGCTCAAGTTATTTATCTAACTGAAAGTTTGCTATCATGGTGTCCCAATAAGAGCTCAGGCTTGATTTGGCAATGCCAAAAGGTCCTCCTAATGATCTGGATGATTCATATACAGCATCATAAAAAAAAACAACACACACACACACACACACACACACACACACTATAAAGTCTCACATACCCCTGTGTTGCCATCTCCCCAAGTCGTCAAGAGCCAGACTGAATTCTTGGCATTGCAGGAAAGTGACATTGATGGACTTGCTAACGTGGGCTGTGTTTACTACGCCACAGGAGTCTATAACCTGGCAAGTGCTTGAGTAATAGTGAGTGCTATTAATAGGTACCTGTGCTGAGCAGCAGAGATTGTAGAATCTGGCAAAGGTTTAGGCTTTCTGAGAATGTTGGCCTCTCTTTTTCTCCATCTGCTGACACAGAGAAAAAGACCTGGGGGTTCTGTCATTATGGGAGAAGCTGAGGAATCAGGGCCTTCCTTTTAAAAGGTACTCAAGCCACTCAGATTCAACTCAGAAGTGGATATAGATTTTGGAAATAGATTTTGTGACAGAAATTATGTTATGAATGCTTTCTTTTTGCTTTATTGTGCTTGAGGAGTCATTGCCAGCCAAAACATGATCAAACACATACCTAAATTAATGAACATCTGTACAATATAAGGAATATATATATATATAAGTTAAGGTCAAGAAATATTTAAAAAGGCAAAGATGAAAAACCAGGTCTTCTTAGCATCTTGTTTAATATTAAAAGCCATCACTGAGAAACTTGTCCCATTTTCTTAAAGTGGTTTTCTTGGTGGGTAGGCCTTTCACATACCTGATATGCATTTAGCGAGAGCAGTGTTGCAGACTCCCAGTGTTGTCAGTTTTGTTTTCTGTGAAAAACATTCTTAGCAAAGGGTTTCTGTGAGTTTTCCGGGCTGTATGGCCATGTTCCAGAAGCATTCTCTCCTGACGTTTTGTCCACATCTATGGCAGGCATCCTCAGAGGTTTTGAGGTTCTTAGCAGGGGGTTGGACTAGATGGCCCATGTGGTCTCTTCCAACTCTACTATTCTATGATTCTATGATTCTATGATTCTATGATTCTTAGCAAAGCATTAAAGTGTCTTTAAAAGGTACATACAATACACAATAATGTTCATAGTAGACCATGGTTTCCTGCTCAAACAGGGAAAGAAAATTGGGAGTGTTAAAATTAGGTCCTGCAATATAGCTCGGAGCCATTGGCTTGAAGATAAATTGGTTTAATGTTCATTTGCAAAGCTCTTCTTAGTTAATACAATGAGCATCCATGCAGGCGGAAGATAGACATTACTAGCTGCCAGACAGCTGTCTTGGTCTCTGTTAATATAGAAGAATTGCTGTTCTCTGGGACCCCCTCGTTACATAATTTGGTTCAGAGTGTACTCTTTGTTTCTAGTTACATATATACAGTAGAGTCTCACTTATCCAACACTCGCTTATCCAACGTTCTGGATTATCCAACGCATTTTTGTAGTCAATGTTTTCAATACATCGTGATATTTTGGTGCTAAATTTGTAAATACAGTAATTACTACATAGCATTACTGCATATTGAACTACTTTTTCTGTCAAATTTGTTGTCTAACATGATGTTTTGGTGCTTAATTTGTAAAATCATAACCTAATTTGATGTTTAATAGGCTCTTCCTTAATGCCTCCTTATTATCCAACATATTCGCTTATCCAACATTCTGCTGGCCCATTTATGTTGGATAAGTGAGACTCTACTGTATCTTGTTTTTGTGTATTGTAGCTCATCACAGCAAGCAGATTTGCCTTTGAAGTTCATTATAAAAAGCGAGAGGCAGTAGAGTTGAGATGGTTCAAATGAGGATGTGGTTGCCTATTTTGAATGTATTTGTTGGCCTTGAATTTTCCATTCTTTTTCATAACAAGTTGGAGGATTTTTTTGGAAGTGGAAGCATAAAGGGGGAACACTTGGTCTTGATTCAAGGAAAGGTGTGTGGAAATAGATATTTTGGCAATCTTGGACATCTGAGGAAGGAAGTGGCCTAACCATTATGATGACGAAAGAGGGTCGCATATTTCAATACCTCAGTTAATTTAAATATATTTTAAAAGAACTTATTGATTCTTTCTGAAGAAATTAAGAGATTTTAACTGAAGAAACATGTTGTTAGAATACATACACAAAAAATTTGTGTAAGATCGTATTCTAATGCCAATCTTGTTACTGTATTGTTGGAAATAAACAATAAAGGTATGTAGTGATTGTTGAAAATAAACAATACCTCACAAAAAGAGTGAGTTAGATTCCAGACCATGTTGGCAAAGCAAATATCACAGGCCTTTACCCCACTCGTTAGTACATATAAAAGCCTAAAGACATATTTACACTATTGCTTATTAATGATGTTATGTTGTGATGTTCTTCTGAAATTATGTAGTCACCAGGTTCTGAAATGCTTTTGAACTCTTTTCTCTGTGAAGATGTATATGGCTTCCTCTTTTAAAAATCAGTGACAGATATCAACACTACCTGCCTTCTGTCAGTTCAAATTTCTGCTATCAGAAATTGGAGTTTTCTAACATTTCTTACCGTGGTGTATAATTGGCGGTCATATGTTCCAGTAGCAATGCCTTCATTATGGAATTGCCTTGTGTTTGAGATCTGGTTGTCTCTGACATTCTTGCCAGTTAAAAACATATCTGTTTGTACAAGCTCCTAGGAAGTAAGGAAGTGCTTGCTTTTTTATTGTTACTTATGTACATGGTTTTTATTGTATGTTAGTAGACTTTTGCACTTTTTATATACATTTTTAATGTGTGGTTTTAGGTCTGTTTTTATGTAGAAGGTTAACTGTCCTGATCTTTTTTGTGGAGCGGTGGGAATAAATGCAACCGATAGTAATTTCAGCAATACAGAAGAGTAATAATTGTTCTGTAGCACCCTGGCCTTTTCTTTAGATGCTTTCTTTGTTTCCTCCCTTCAGAATCTGTCTATGACCTTCTCCCCAAGGAGCTGCAGTTGCCACCTTCCAGGGAACTCTCAGTCGCCTCCATGAGTCAAACAAGTGGCGGCGAGGCAGGATCGCCTCCGCCGGGTGTCATCGCTGCTGGTAAGCCCTGCCCTTCGATCAAGCAAGTGCCTCATAATGCATAGTGCGAATATTGCTATCCTGAGCAGTGCTGGGAAAGTTTGGGCTCTTAAAACAGCATAACAAAATAGAACTGGACAAAGTTTTACTGTACTTTTCATTTTTTGCCCTCAATGGTGGCGCTCAGGCCCTCAAATGTATTCTTTTTATTTACAACATTTTTACCCTGCCTTTCTCACCCGAAGGGATTTTTGGAATACAGTTGTTTAGAATTTTCCAATTTGCAACAGAACTCAAATGTTAAATGGGTCAGGAAACCCCATTTAACAAGTTAGGGAAACTTTACAGTCATGTTCAGGCCTTTTGGCTTCTCTTGTATTTTATGGAAACAAATTCCCATTCCCTGTTCTTTCCCCTCCCCTCCAAGTTATGGTTAAACCATGTTACTTGCTGTTTGAAGCCTTAATTGCTTGCAAGATGGGTAATGGCACAATTAGCTTAGATGTGTTTACCTCCCCATCCCACTTTTTAACTTACTAAACAAAGCAATTCAGTCAGTACTATATAGTACTATGTAAAAATTTGGGGGGAAAAAGTCTTCTTTTGGACCCCCCCCCCCCCGCCCCCATTTTTCTTTTTTAAAGTAAAAAATGAACTTTTAGTTTCGAGGGGCAAACTTGATTTGGGCCATTGGTACTCAGAGCTCTTTTAAGCACATCCTAAATGTTTCCACCATGAGCTTCAGCATGTTCTTGTTTGATAGAGTGTTCCATTGTTTCCTTTCATGTGTCAAAATGCTTCAGAAACCATATCTAGCTTATGTTTAGAGAAATGCTTCCTCCTCAAAATTACTATGAAATTGAGCCAAGGAGCTAGCTGAAGGGATGTCTTTTGCTTTGCTAGCATATTTCTTATACAGTCCCTTAGTTTGAAAGTACAGGGCTTAAGTCTAGGATAGGAACTTTACAGCACTGCTCAATGCTGATGTATTGATACTTTTACCTTGTGTGAAATATGTGGATTTACCTGTGGGTTAGGGAAAAATGATCCTTAGATACAAAATGCTTCAGGAACAAAGCATCCTATGCAGTTTGCATGTCAAAGTTGATTCAGTCAAAAAAGAGCAATGATTATAAAATCTTTATAAAACTATTAAGAACTAAAATCCACACATTTCACTGTAGGTTTTATTTCATATTGAAACCATTTTCAAGAATTTGCAGGACATGATAAGGAGAATTACTTGTCTGTTATTCCTGGGCCTCAGTTGTCTGATGGTCAATCCACTTCCTTACAAAATCTGAACAAAGCATAGTTCACGCTAAAGGAATCAGGAGAAAATTAGCTGTATGAGCAAGAACTTGAATTATATTACTTGAGTATAATATACTTTAGACTTCAGAATAATATTAATTAAATACCTCTTTTTCAGTTTACATAAAGTTTAAAACCCTTCCCTGTAAAGAATTCATTCAGATTGCCCCAGTTTACATGTGATTACATTATTTCTGAATATTAATATCTTCTTTAATATTTTCATAATCATCCTTGGCCTTAGAAATATGTCTTAAAATGGAAAAACCTTCTAGTGTTTTGGAGGATACATTGTTGGCATTAAGTCTAGACATGTAAAATCCAGCTCAGATATTTTCTGCAGAAACCGACCATGTTGACCTAAAGGCTGACTCAAACATGGCAGCTCCTGTATGCAGCAAATCATAACCAGTAAAGCAATAGCTCTTCTTGTTTTTCAGTCAGTTTTGGGGGAATCTTCCAAGCTAAAGGAGTTGCTTATGGGTGAAATCTCCATCAGCCACATTGCCAGGCATCTGAGAGGGCAAGGTGACCTTGAGTGATGCAGAGCTGTGAGAGCCCACTCCTTTATATCCTAAAACCAAATATTTTCATTGTTTTTCATACACCTCTGGCCTCTTATTATTTTTTATTATCCTTTCAGAAAAAGAAGTCAAGTGTGTTGTATTTGACAATCTTTTTAAAAATCTGAATGCATTTATTTCATGAAGCACTGAGGTGGTGCTCTGTGTTTTGGCTCCATGGAAGCTGCCCTCCCAGTTAAGCTCTCTGACGTATGTCTCTCTCCTGGTGCCAGTGAGTAGATTAAGAGGTGAGGGCTGGGGAAAATAGTTTCCTTATTTAAGGCTTAACTTCATTTGTTCATCACTTCCCTGGCCACAGGGTGACACAGTATCTGGCTGCAAATCAGATCGCCCCAGGTTTTTCTCTCAGAGCTTTGATCTGAGGTTCCGAGACATATAAACAGATTATATAAAGATGTGTTGCAGTTAACTTCAGGTTTTTGGAGGAATGGGATTGGCTGGTCTCAGCTACGAGGGCCCAAAGGAACAGACTGCGAGTTCTGCTGCGACTATTTGTTTCCCATTTACAAAGTTGTTTAAACTGTTTTAAAACTGAAGCTTGGTAACTGTCTTTCAAGAGCACATTTGATTATTTTGACACAGAAGTGGGTGTTTCATATTCATGAGTCAAACCCTGGAGGAATTCCTTCATAATCCCAACCAACTAGCAACCCTGAATGTTCAGATCATCCTCCATTTCTCTCTGGATCTCTTTGCTTTGTAGAGGTGGCTTAGAGAAAAGAGAAGCAGAGCTGTGCAAACAAAGCAGGTACCTAAAATCTTTCTGGCTTTTCTTGAGGTCTAGCTCTTCACAAAGCAATACAGACAACAGTGAAATATATGGGCACATCAAATCTAATATATATAGAGGAATAGAGCCATTGGGAAGGATCTTAGCAAGGGTGAGGACAGGGCAACCCTCCAGTTGTGATGGAATGGTATCCCTCAGCTTTCCTGGCTCCTGGCCTGTGCAGGCCACAGTGACTGAGAATTGTCATTGCACAGCACCAGGAGGGCTGTGCAGTTCCTTCCCCTGTTACAGAGCAACCATTGTGCTCCTGTGGGTTCTGCGGTTTCACTCCAAGCATGACATTAGTTCAGATAGAGTGCATTTTAGTTTTCATTTTTGACATAGAGTCTGAGTTGATAGCAAGATTTTTTGTCCTGTTTGGTTGGCATGTCTTCGTAAAGCTCCCTAAAGTATTCTGACAAAAAATAACAGCCTGTAGGGGGTAAGTTAGCAACAGTGGAATCATAGTCTTTTGTTATTGTTGTTGTTACTTTTTTGCCATTCTTAATAGCAGTGGATTGGCATGTCTATTGTGGGTTATTTTTATGAGGGCTGGAATTTGTTCCTTTTCTTTGGATGTCAATGTAAAATTTCAGGCACAGAGTACACTTTTGCCTATCCAAAGTTAGAAGGGGATTCTGGTAACTTTTCCAGAGTGAATACCTTGATAACTTAGTCTCACAGTGGCATGCAGAGGGAGGTGTGGAATAATTCAATGTTTATAGGTTGTTTGAGGGAATGTTTCCTTACCCACATGAACGGAGTTTGACTTTACTCATTGACTTCATGCATTGAAGTAGAAATATTTTCTGCCACTAAATTCAGTGGAAGTAAACCCGCAGTGTGCCAGAGCCTGATGTCTATTGTCCAGTTACAACCATTTCTGTTCCCCTTTTTTGGCTAGCAGAGGTGCTTTAAAATTCTCAGTAAACTCCCATACCAAGCACAGATACAATGTGGGATCTGTTCTTTTCAGCACATTTGTTACCTTTTGAAAGACCAGCCAAGAAACTAACTTTGTGTGCCTGCTTTGGGGTTTGTGGTCACAAAGGGAATAAGGGTGAGGGCCTTGCATTCAGGCTTGCTGGTTGGTTGTTCTGGTGGTCAGTTTTGGATGTCAGGCCTCCTGGCTTGAACTGGTGAACATGAACCACTCAGCAAAAATTCCAGGTAAGAAATAACCACTTGTGCATCTGAGAACATGAGTATTATAATAATTTTTCTAACTGTCAGTGGAGACTGAATTTTGTCTTTATTCTGTTAATTGTTTTGGCATGAGAATGTAAGGGGTTTTTAAAAAATTGTTTGGGGGTTAATGTTAAGTAACCAAGCTACTTTGAACCTTTAAAGTAAGTTGGATTGCTTGATGATATTTGCTGGGATGCTAGTTGTTTTCTCTATTAATACACTTAACTTGCATTCTAGCTCCGCCATTCAGAGACAGGCATCGTGTGGTGGGTTGTGTGACAGTGTCTGTCAATAGTGAAGACAAATAGTACCAGAGACACTTAACCCATCCAATCTCACCCAGGGTGTAGGTCGGTCTTGTTTTCAGACTTTTTCATAAGTCTATTTCCTTTCTTTGTTTTTGTTTTGTTGATAAATAAATAGTGGATTGACTGAAGTTAAACTCTAATAAAGTTTTTGACTTGACATCATTAAGTAAAGCTGAAGAAAAGTAGAAAGCTCACAATTGAGATAGAAGGTGTCAGAAGCAGGTTTGCAGCCACTTTGTACGTCTTGATCCATACTTCTGCCTTTGACTCCACAAAGGTTCACTTCCTCCTGACAGTACACTCCGGAACGATGCCTCTGTGCTCAGTAGTCCTTGATAATAAACCTACAGAAAGACTTGGGCTGTACTGGAAGCTGAGAGCAAAATGGGCCAGGCTCAGACGTGTGTTGTTGCAGAACAAGTGGCAGACAGCATGGCAAGTGTGCTAGGCTCTGGGAAGCAGCGATTTCTGCCTTCAGCCATAGTATACGTAAAGTGGACAAGACATTTGGGAAAACTTGACCTGTGATCTCTTAGCTCTCCCCTGGGAGATCGGGGGCCTTCTCTGCTGCTCTGTTACTTTCTGATTATTAGTCAGATGCTTTGTTCCCATATGAAAAACCCTTTGGCCCTTAAAGGGTTCCACCAAGAGACTTCCAGAAATACCTATGGGCCTCCTAGAGAAAGATGCCTTCATTTAAGCTCTGCCTAAAGATAGCAAATCCCTTTGTGGCTGGCACTGAGCTGATGAAGGACAAAGAGTTTTAAAGCGCTTAAGATCTTTCACCCTTTCCTGGTTCTAGAAAGTTAGCACTGAGCTACTCACTCAAGCTGCAGCTCCTCGCCTCTTGGTTCTTCTGCAGAGGAGAGGCTTTTAAAAGCTCTGCTTCACTGCCATAAAAATGAAATGAGCCGATGTTAAAGGCTGCTAGTGGCCGGGAGGCAGTGAGTGTGTGCACACATGAGCAAGGGTCATCGCCAGCTGAGATAAACCCAAACTGTGTCAGAGATCGGGGTTGGCCTTTGCCTAGCTGTTGTCTTCACTGAAACAGAACTGAAGGAGACAAATGCTTTGGACAGTGCCAGTGTCCTGTGTGTTCCTGAACTCCGTACTTTATTTCAATTTGGAATCCTGGTGATGTGGGAGCCCAAAAGACTTCTAGCTTCCAGTGTGTTCTCTCATTGGAATGAGTTGACTTTTGTACAGTGTATTGTGGTTCTTATCACCATGCCCCTGAAGACTGTTATAAAACATACCTGGCATGTGATTGTAATTCTGAAATGGCTTTTAAGATGTAACTGATTCTTGTCAGTCTGTATTCTTGTATTTAAAAAAATACAGTAAAAACCATACATCCCTCCCCCAGCCTTGAGTTTGTGCTTATTGGGCCGTGTCTCTTGAGTTCTAGAGAATAATTTCTGTCCTTGGAAGAATTAAGGAGATGCTTAAAGCGGGAGCTTTGTAGCTTAAGGTTCTGAGTGGGATGTGCATCCTTTTGGTGACCACCTTCTTAGCTTGAGCCCATTTTCTCTCATTTGGGGCAGGGCTTCTCTTCTGTGGCTGGCAGTTTGGCCTGTCCTGAGCAGATGACAGTTGGTGAAGCACTTTTATTCATTAGTTTCTTCAAGACAGCTTCCATTCAATAATTTCCCATTCCGTTTGAAGCACTAAAGCTCACATTGCTTCAAACTATGTTTATAGTGTGTGAAAAGTCAGTGTTTAGTGCAGTAAGGCATTGAACATTTGCTGCCTCTTATTCCCCTTCAGAAGTAGGAAGTCTTCCTCCAGACTTCAACCTCTGCAACAGGAGGCCGGCCCCAGCTTACATACAGTTAATCTCCCTGTTTGGTCATAGAATTGGTTCTTCTTAACAGGCATGACTAAAATCACTTATGCTTTTTAAGCTTTGGAAAGCTTAAAGGCATTGTTTAACTTGCCCTGCTCTCCCTCCCTTGCAACTTGCATGGCTCAAGCACAGGGCTGGCAAGAGAAAAGCAGGGAACCGGTGGCCTCCAGGAAAGCATATTCCCTTCTAATGATCTGTAAAGCAGTATGGATTGGAAGGAACCTCCTTTGGGAGAGGTTGTCATTAGCAACATGTGCTTCCACTATTGGACTTTATGATAATATATAGAAATCATTGGTTTTCTTTTCACCTGAAAGTATAAAAACGTCCCAGCTTGGGCTAGAATGGAAACACTAAATTTTTCCATTTTAGAGAGGCACTGATGTTTTATTTCCAGACCTGGCCTTTTTAAATCCACATTCTGCACTGAACAAAACACAAACATATTGCATCCCTTCCTTTCTTTGCCTGTCCTTGGTGTGATCATCTTTCCCTTGAGCAGAAATCCAAAGATGGTCCCCTTCTGCATGAAGTTTCCTTTGGGGAGGGTTTATTGGGGTCATGGGAGGAGAGGGCAGCCGCCTTCCTACCTGCATGCCTTTCCACGGCATATGCCAAGCACTGAATGTATGGGAGCTGCATACTTGCATTTTCAGGTGTTTGAAAACTCAATAGAAACCAGCACTGTTTTAACAAAACTCAGGTTCGACACACATCCGATAGCAATGTGTTCTAATTCAAAGTGGCTGCAAATCAGCAACTCTAGTTATTGAAATAAACAAATTTTACTTTCTAAGGAAAGCATTGCATTTAATGCATGATACAAAGAATTTGAAAAAATGTTTTTTTTTATAATTAAGATGCAATTCTGAGTGACTGAATCTTCCGATTTCAGACACTAATTTTGCCAAGAAGCAAGCTGAAAAAATGAAACTGGTATCAGTCAATGGCTCCAGAAGGAAGTGGGTTGATCCAAAGGAGGGGCACATGATAATTTTTTTCTTCTGAGACACCAAATACAAGATCTGTCAGTTTTTCTCTTAGTCCATATTTATTGCACTTCTTAATGCAATGCCAACATTTTCAGTTAAAATGTGGGTATTTTGTAGATTAAGATAAGCATATGTTCAGTACAATTCAGGCAAAACAAAATGCCCCCAGGGATCTGAAATGATTGAAACAATTGCATTCCTACACAGGGCTGATTCTACTTCATTTCTGTCCATCAAGCCTTCACCTTTGTATTGTTAACTTAAGAGATAACCTCTCCTTTACTCTGTCTGTTTAGGGAGCTACTTGTTCTCTTATGATGTGGAACTGTTGGCTGCCTTGGTTTAAGCTGTACTAGTCTTATGAGGCCTGATTCCGAGGCACAAAACTCAGCATATTTCCTTTGACCTCTGGAGAGTGCTTTGGAGGCTTCCTGAGTCATTCATCATGTTATATTGAAGAACTCTTCCTGACTGCTCTCCTGACTATTATAGTCTCTAAGAGATCTCTAAATATTAGATGGCCTGCTGTCCTTTCTGGCAGAATTATTTTGCCATTGGGATTCAGCGCTTCAGTCCAGTTGAGAAACAGGGCTCTGACTCTGTCGCCAACTCCTCTGGAGTCTCAAAAGTCTTCCCTTTCTAGGGTCTCTCCCTAATCCACTTTAAGGAGGGATGACTAGTTCTGCCTCTGCAGTCTTCTTGCCTTTCTTAGTATGCTGTGACTTAGCTTATTTACTTTTGAAAAGCCACAGATGTCGATTGATACCAGTTCCATTTTGTTGCCATTTATTTTTTATATTTCATTTCTCATTTTACAATGGATATCTGGAATAATAAAGCAGCTCTCTTCTCATTTATTTTCTCGTATTTTTATTCCAGGATTTGCCTCTGAAGCAGGGAGTGTCTGCATTAAAAATGACCTGTAGTTCTCTGCTTCATAGGTTAGAAACTTATTTTAATACTTTGTGGCTAAGCACAGTCCCATTTTTTACCAAAAAGAAAAAAAATATTGCTCAACGATTGGCATTGAATGTGGCTTAAAAATGCTATCTATTATCTCGCATTGGGTTTCCTATCATTTTGTATGAAAAACGGCTTAAATTCGTAAACTGGCCGAGGCAAGAAAAGCGCCCTTGTTTGCTTGCAGCCTTTGTATGCCTTAACCAGACGTTTTTAAAAGGCCCGATTGCCACGCACATAAAAACAGAGCTACCATTTGGAGGCTGTTTCCGAATATCACTGTGCTGCTTAAGCCTTTGTCGTTTGAAGGGCTCAAATTGGAGAGCCAAGCCAAATTCCAAAACGCTCCTTTGGGGGAAAAGCAATGAGCCCACCAAATCTTGCGATTTCAAAGGGACTGCTATAGCCAGCGGAGTTGGGGATGGTGTGCCCTGTATTGACTTCTGAATTGTACACCGCAGATGCTTCTTCAGCTCCCTCCTCTTCCTCCATGGGCGGTGCTTGCAGCTCCTTTGCCACCACCTCTTCCAGCCCCACCATTTACTCTACCTCAGTCACTGACAGCAAAGCTATGCAAGTGGAGAGCTGCTCCTCAGCCATGGGGGTAAGTAACCGAGGGGTAAGTGACCAGCCGTTAACCCATAACGCAGCCCAGCCGCCGCAGCCACAAGCTCAGCCCACCCCGAAGCGGCACACAGTCCTGTGCATCTCACCACCGCCAGAGGACCTGCTGGATACCAGCCGGATGTCCTGCCAGGAAGAAGGTTGCGGCCTAGAGTCCGAGCACAGCTGCAGCATATGGGTGGAGGACTCCCCCTCCAACTTCAGTAATATGAGCACCAGCTCCTACAACGATAACACCGAGGTGCCGCGCAAATCGCGGAAGCGCAACCCCAAACAAAGGCCGGGCATCAAGCGGCGGGATTGCGAGGAGTCGACCATGGACATCTTTGACGCCGACAGCGCCAAGGCGCCCCATTATGTCCTTTCGCAGCTCAGCACCGACAGCAAGAGCAACGTGAAAGCGGGAAATGGGTTGGTATCTGCTTTTACCTTCTGTCAGGATATTTTTTTTAAAAAAAAACCCACACTAAAACAGTTACCTTGACTTTTCTCTACAGTTCAGCTTAGGTTCTCACTCAGAAGGACAGGACAGCCAATATGTGGGTCTAGGTTCAATGCACACATGTGTGGAACTAGAACTGTGCAGAGGGATGATTTACTTGCCATTGAGTTAACCAGTACTGAAACAACTGGCTACCACTTTCCTTTGGAGCCTATGTAGTGGATAGGAAGCATGTTGATAAAAGTTATGCTAAAAACATAAACCCAGGAACTGAGCTTGACTCTTCCATGTCTCCCCCCACAGTTCCATACAAAGCTCTGTGTGAGGAGCTAAGCCTACACTTCACCTTCTTCTGTTTCATTCTCCATCAATTAAAGATTTTAATCTTTATACTAACACTTACTTAAAGGTTCAGAGATCTTGACCTCAGTTTGTGTTCCATGTCACTTCAATCTTGTATTTGGTTGTTCAGAAATCACCTTCTAATCCTGTTTGGCTGTGTGCTTCTCACACATGCAGGGCATGTGATGTCCTTGTCTGGGTGATGGCTTCTCATCTCTTTCACTTTACGGCACCTCAGTCTAGAGATAAAGGCTTAGATCCAAGGGTCCCACTTTATGGAGAGAAGAAACCTTTTGCCCATGTGTCTGTGGCAGATCCCATGTCCTTTATAAAGGCTCCAGAATATAGTGTTGTGTGTTCATGTGTCAAAAGATGCCTGAAGAATCAGTCACATTCTGCCCTCCCCAGAGACAAAATACTTTCTGCTCCTACAAGGGAATCTTTGGATCTAAGTATTATGTGCTGGAATTCTTTGACCCATAATTAAATAGTTGGCTTCTTTTACCTTATGTTTGTGACATATTCTCATATGTGAGTATGAAAGAATGAATTGGTAAATACTGTGAGAGGAAAAAAACTAATCTAAAAGAAAAGTACCTTTAGATTGTGGTCCTTAGTTGTTCCAGGTCCACACTTAAAATATTCCTTTGTAAAGCTGTAATGAAATAAACTCTCCAGAGTAGCTCTTTTATCGAGAAGCCCTTTGGGGATTCTATTGGGGAGTTGTTTCCACTCAGTGTGACATGTATCTTTGATGTTCCCTGCTCTCCCCATCCAGCGGATAAAAGCTCCTAAACTGCGAAATGGGAGTGCGAAATGATTGTGGATTCCAAAATTGACAAGCATTGTCCATCTCTTCATTCACAGTAAGACAAAAGAGCTAGACAGAGTTTGCAGGCCATTGGGTGAGCATCACGCAGGCCTCCCTAGTGTAAGGAAAAATGATGGGAGCTGAAGTCCAACAGCCACATCAGAGTTGATATAAATCTTTAAAAATAAATGTGGGGCTCTCCACTTACTGCAGAAAGCCTACTAGACAAATACTAAAAGACCTGTAATCTGACAGCTATATCAGGAGCTGTGAACAAATCTCACCCCGATTTAGGAAGCACATCCCATTTCTGGAGCCCTAATGACATAGTTACGTGGTCTGAGGAGACCTCTTTTTTATTTTAATATCTGTTTTTAAATAAAAGGTTTGTAGGCACACGGTTAGGAGTCTTTAAACACAATTGACTTCAGTAGGAGAGATACACAGAAGACTGGCTGAATTTAGTAAGAAATCCCAAATGTTATGGATTGAGCCTTATGTAGTGTGTGAGAATGTATGTGTACATGTATGAAGAAATGCATGATGAAAATTCTATTGTCTTTTGAAGGAATGGAATTAAGCAACATCCAACATCATATGGTTTGGGAGGTAGCCCACATGTCAATGGAACAGATTGTTTAGTCACAGTATAGTCATTAAAGAGCTATTATGTTTGGATAAATAGAATCCATTGTGTTGTTATGGATTCGTCCTCAAAATCCATCGTAACTTTAGGAAACTCAGAGCATTTAATATTTTGCTCAAATATATATGTTTATTTACATAATTAGCATCGAGGGAGGGTTCTACAAATACATTACAATGTTAAAAATGGTCACATTTAGAGAGTCAGTGTATGGTAAAGTCTTTCAGCATGGCTGTATTCAGTGCCACTTTCCTTGATTTATGCAAGTATTGCTGCCTGTACATCAGTTTAACTCTTATTGTTGCAAAACAAGATGGAACATATCAGGCTACATGCTATTTAATCACAGCAAACTTTAATTTCTCTTACGATGAGAGTGCAAGGAATTACCCATCTCCCCTCCCTACTGCATGTCTTCCTGGCCATGTATTATAAGGATGGCTTGAGTCTATGTTTGTCCCCAGCAAGGCCTTGCTAGTGTTTAAAGGAAGGCGTCTGGTGCCAGGTTCATGTGTTCTGTTTTGACACCTCAGGACACCTGAAACCCCCAAAACCGCAAGTGGGAAGAAGAGTCCGATGCTGTGTGGCCAGTATCCCAGCAAACAGGAAGGCAAGGAGCTGAAGATCGTGGTGCAGCCGGAGACGCAGCACAGGGCGCGCTACCTGACAGAAGGCAGCCGGGGCTCTGTGAAGGATCGGACGCAGCAGGGCTTCCCCACCGTCAAGGTAGGAGGGCCAGAGGGATGGGTCCTGGTCCCCAGGGTCTTTGTGGGCTTCTGTTCTGCGGGGAGCACTCTGTCAGCATTGTGTACGTTTTTGTCAAGATCAGCTTGAATGGCATTGAACTAGAACTCGTGTATACAGTTCTACATTCCCCAGAGAGGTGACCATTTTGTCGCTTGGAGAGAACTGGATGTTTCTCGGGTTAGAACAGGGACGCCTTTCTTGCCGAGGGAAGTTGAAGGACATGTATGTAAACACAGTGCTCCCAGCATTGAATTTTCAGATGAATGCATAGAGCATGGTCTGTGAGGGCAATGGGCTCCTGTGTTAGCTCCTCAGGAAAGGAGGAGGAGGAGGAAGCCCTCCTGAATCTGCATTGTAAGCAACATTGTTGGTCTTTAGATTGGAGGAGAAGCAAGTTTTTGCGACGTCATCTTGTAATTCTGTAGGGCACCTAGAAAATGACACATAAGTCCAGAACTCAGTGATGAATCATGATTTATGTTCCCTTCCTACTCTGAAACCAGTGTAGAATCATAGAGTTGGGAGAGACCACAATCAAAGCACCCCAAACCAATGGCCATCCAGCCTCACCCTGGACTTTCCACAGATATATATAAACCTTCCTGCTTAGTTTCTCCATACCTCACAACCTCTGAGGATGCCTGCCATAGATGTGGGTGAAATGTCAGGAGAGAATACTTCTGGAACATGACCATACAGCTCGGAAAACATACAACAACCCCATCCAGCCTCTGTTTAAAAGCCTCCAAGATAGATATAGGCAGCAGAATTCAGGGTGATGTGAGTAATTTTGAGGAAAGATGAATGAAAAGCAATTTTTAAATAACTAGACTATGTCACCTTTTTCACTTTTCTTTTAGCTCAATAGCACAGAAATTAAATTTTTCAGACATGTATATGCACTGCCAAAGCGGTATATTAAAACCTCTTAATTATTCAACCCTTTTCTGTGGTGATTACATGCTTAAAAGGGTCCTTCTTCCTAAGTGACTTTTGAAAATGTTGCCTCTTCTGCAAGGAAACAATTAAGTTAACATAAAATAATGTCAATTTGGAAATTACAGATTTTATATTGTGTCTATAAAAAGAGTCATTCCTAATTAGAATGAGAAATTCAACTGTTTTTATACTTTTTTTGCACATTGGGTTTTAAGACATCAGAAATGTTCCTTATGTCATGGTGTTTGAAAATGTATCGCCTTGCCTACCACGTTCTCCTAATCTTTTCCGCCTCTTTTTGTGGTTCCAGCTGGAAGGCCACAATGAGCCTGTGACGCTCCAGGTGTTTGTGGGGAACGACTCTGGCCGGGTGAAGCCGCACGGGTTCTATCAGGCCTGCAGGGTTACTGGGCGGAACACCACGCCCTGTAAAGAGGTGGACATCGAGGGCACCACTGTCATCGAGGTGGGCCTGGACCCGGGCAACAACATGACCCTGGCGTAAGTCACAGTTTCTTGGCATATCAATTATAGATCTGTTACAGATACATAAGCTGGGGGTCCAAATGGTGATACCTTCTCAGCTAGGGGAAATAAGTATATCTGGGAAGCAGTGAATATATGTCTATATGTATCTCTGTGCACACATGCAGAGAGTTTTCTTGTGGACTGGCTATTCATTTCATGTTGTGCAGGGCAGGTTTATTTCTCACTCTTAAGAGTATGGCCTGTCTGTTCAGTTATGTCGGTATTTGCTGTATTTATGTTCTGTGACCTATCACTCTTTTCTGTTGACTTGAATGCAGCAACCCCAACCTTGCATGGGACTCAGTGTATGTACAGGGAACAGTCAAGTCCAAATAAATCTCGGAAATTCCATGGGAATCCCTGCCAGCCTAAGGACCTGAACTCACACAGTGCCTCCCTTGAGCATATTCATTACAATGGTAGAGGCTTTTCTGGGGATCAGTTTTCCCCCTCCTCCTTTTGGGTGAGGTGTTCTGGTGGTTATAAAACATGGCAAATGGAGGGAAGCTGCCGTTCTGGGGAGCACCATCCCTTGGAAGCTGCCAGTGAGTTGGCTGTGCTCCTATCGGCAGTGGTGAGGCGGACACAGGCTTTGGCTTTGCTCTTGCCAAAAGTCCCTTTAACTGGGCTGCCATCTGAACAAGTAGAGTATCCTATGATGAGGTGCCCCCTCAGTCTGGCTCTGCCACAGCCGTGCCAGACAATGCAGCCTTTCAGCAAACACAAAGCTCTTATAAACAGGAGCCACCAGGCCAAGCTCCAGGCTGCTCTGATTGGGAAACATGGAGCGGCCTGTGACTCAGTTGGTCTCATCTCCTGGGATTGTAACCCGCAATTCCGATTTGGCTTCTTATCCTTAAAATGGAACAGCCAAGTCATGTAAAAACTTCAGGGGTTTAAGGACAGATCATTTTATAGTGTGGGGCTAAGTCGTTTGTTCAGATCTTTCCTCAGCATCTTTATTTTTTTGGTCAATATTTTTATTTAAATTTTTGACAATAAAAATACACACTAAAATAAAAAACAACAATACTTACAAGTACATAAACATAGACATGCTTAGACAGTGATTACTTAAAAAACATACATCTCCACTCTACATTATGCGATGAAATGCAGTATGTGACGTCAGACTGAACCTTATTTATTTACTTAAGATATTTTTACACTGCTTTTCTCTGCAAGCGGACCCAAGGCGGCTTACAACAAAATAAAACACAGTACAAAAGTTAAAACATGGTTAAAATCAAACCTTCATAAAACCATTTACCACCTCCCCCATATAAAACCCTTTGATAGCCAAGTAATTAAACCTTAAAACTCAACCCAGCCCTGAAGCATAAAACTTTAGTTAAAAGCTTTCTTAAATGAGAAGGTCTTGTGCTTCCAGGGTAGACTGTGTGGGAATCCTGAAGCTGAGGAATGCGGATGTTGAAGCCCGCATAGGCATTGCTGGGTCCAAGAAGAAAAGCACTCGAGCCCGGCTGGTCTTCCGCGTGAACGTCCCTCGGAAAGATGGCTCCACACTCACCCTACAGACGCCCTCCTCGCCAATTCTGTGCAGTAAGTGCCCAGCGCAGGCTCTGGGGCCCTCTTGCTGGGACTTGCAGTTCTGTGCCTCACTTTAACCTGTCAGAGTTTGTGTTTTTATGTCTTAAAAACAATACTCAACAACCCCAGTCAGAGATTTAATGTGATAATATTGGGGGATCCCAGTAAAAACTCTTTTCAGTGGACTAGTGACCAAATATGAAGAAACAAACCCACTAATATTGCTTCAGTGCATTAAGTTAACTCAGAGGACAGCATCAAATGCATTTAACAATTGTAGATTCTTTAATCCCTAGAATCAGCATTTAGTAGCAGCTTGAGGCAGCTGCTTCTCTAGAGCAGAATATTCATCACTGGCTGGAGGAAAATGACTTCTTTGTTCAGCTGTATTGTACTTAAGATAGCAAATTATTCATCTCTTCCTCCTATGTAATATTATAATATGGTTTGTTTGGGTTAATTTATACATTTGGGGATTTGCCAGGCATCCAGCCAAGGGGACCAGCCTTTTTGTGAGGCTGATTTTTCAGGACTTTTTACCACATCCGAAACAATGTTGGTTTTCTTTGAAGACTCCTGATGTTAAGCTCATTTGTGAAGCTGAAGATCTGTACTAGTTCCTTGTATTGTTGCTTAACGGTGAGGGATACTAGTATCTCGTTTTCTCAGAGATTGCAGCCATGTGCTGTTACTCAGAATATGTGCTGTGCTTAACTCAGAAGAAGGGGAAGCAGGAGCATTAAAAAGAACCGAACAAACCGAGAGTGCTTTGCCTAGTTCATTAAGGAGAGCTCTGGAAAGATTGCCAAGAACATGCATGTTTTCCTTTAAAGAGTGTCTTCATTCTGCTTCTCTCTGTAGCTCAGCCAGCGGGGATACCAGAGATCCTAAAGAAGAGCCTGCACAGCTGTTCCGTGAAGGGAGAAGAGGAAGTCTTTCTGATTGGCAAGAACTTCTTGAAGGGAACCAAAGTCATCTTCCAAGAGAACACATCTGGTGAGTGCCCAGGCTGCGTGTGCTGTACATTAAGGGATGAGAGCAAGTGGGGCCAGACTGTGGGAGCCCAAGAGAGTGTATCCATAAAGGTAGCCCAGCATGTACAGTAATAAGCCTCTCTTTGGTTTTCAAACAGATGACAGCTCTTGGAAAGCAGAAGCGGAAATCGACATGGAACTATTTCATCAGGTATTTTGCTCTTTTGGGAAGTGTATCAAAATACAAGCATAAAAACCTTTCCTCTTCATTGTCAGGACATCTAACAGCTGTGTGTGTATGAAGTGTTCTTACAGTGCTAATTGTTGGTAAGGTCTTTCAATCTGCTGAATTCCTCTTTTGGTTTCAGAACCATCTGATTGTGAAAGCACCCCCATATCATGACCAGAAGATAACATCTCCTGTCTCTGTGGGGATCTACGTGGTGACCAACGCTGGACGATCCCATGACATACAGCCATTCACTTACACTCCGGACACATGTAAGGAAAAAGCAGTCAGGAGGGCTGTGGCCATCCTTTGCTTCAGTGTTTGAGTCCTAGTAGAGGCTGGAAAAGGAGGCAGGGATGTTTAGTGGGCAGTACATCTTACCCTCCTTGATCTGGGGCCTCTGCAGTAGGAAATATGGGGTCTAAGAAGGCACCTATGAAACTGGAAGAGTAGATGGAAGGAAGAGAAGGAAGGGTCCTCTGTTTACACATCTTACTTGGGGGTCTGCAGCTAGTTCTTTTCTTTGGAAAATGGGAAGCAGAAGGTTGGGGGGGAGAAGGAAAGAGATAGATTTTACTGTAGTTTTAAAGTAAAGGAGGGGGGAATACACAGAATATGAGTATGAGCTGGTCATTTCAATGAATCAATGCTGGAAAGTCCTTACCAGAACACGTTTCTGAATAGCTAAAGCAGTAGGATCTTTGGCCATTAAGCAATGGATAAGGAAGACTTATCTTTCCAGCTCTGGAGTCGAAGTCTTTTAGCAACCACAAGAGTAGGCAGGGGCCGGCCACACTGAGCTTTGAAAATGTCCTTTTCCACCGTTCTTTGAGTGTCAGTGATATCTTTTGCTCCATCAACAGCCAGTACTCTGAATGTGAACGTGAAACAGGAAATATCTAGCCCGACCCAGCCTTGCTCTTTTGATGATGCAATCAAAGGTACTTAATTCTTTCCAGTGGTATTGATCTTGCATTTTGGAGGTCCTCAGAGATGGAGGAGGACTCTCCTTCTGTGAAGGCCTTTAAAACAGAGGTTGGGTGGGCATCTTTCAGGAGTGCTTTTTCTGTGTCTTCCTGCATGGCAGAATGTGATTGGACTAGATGGCCCTCAGCGTCATATCTTAAAACCAGCTAATTATGTTTCAGAAAGCATTCAGGAAGATGTCAGTGTT
The DNA here is from genome assembly GCF_035594765.1 of Anolis carolinensis. NCBI lineage: Eukaryota > Metazoa > Chordata > Lepidosauria > Squamata > Anolidae > Anolis > Anolis carolinensis. Next base: position 5,313,320 of record NW_026943820.1, read on the forward strand.
TGCAATGTAAACATTACAAACAGTAAAGAAATTGAGATGTTTAGCAGAGTTCTAGACCTTCAGCTGAAAAGTATTTAGCATGGTGGCAGTCTCCAGCCCACTAGAAACACAAAATGCCACCTGAACATCCACATTATACCCTCAGTCGGTAGTTGCTCTCTGGGGCTTTCTTTTCTTTAATTAGTAGCATGAATTCTTGCCATTTGTCTGTTGCCTGTCTTTGTCTATCACAAGGAAGTGTCTTTGACTCTAGTTCCTATTAACTAACCATTTGGCTCCAGCTTCTGGTGCCTTTTATTCATGGTTTATCCCCTTTCAAGTGGGGGGCAGGGGCAGACCTCAAAATGCAGCAAATGTGGAGTGTTTCCTGTATGTCCCTGGGCCCAGATTAGGAGGCCCTGCTTTAGACCCTTGTTTCTTGGGGATGGAGGGGTGTCCTGCCTTGGCACCTGCCCCATGCTCTCTCTTGGCTGCTGCACTTCGAGCCATTTCCTCTGCTGCCTGTCTTTCAGGACAGCCCTTCATTCTGTGTTTATGTTTTTGCAGTGAATCCCGGGGGCTGCAATCGGGACAAGGTCAGTCTCCTCCCAAGTGCCTTGATAACTCCACTCAGGCCCAGCAACAATGTCAAGAACGAAGAGGCTGCTCCCATGGAGCTTACACCTGAAAAAAGATCTCCTCCTGTCTTTAAGGTAAGCAGGTTGTTTCTTGCCTTGCCCTGCTGGTGAAGAAATAAGAGATTGCCCCCAAACGACTCCTAATGCCCTGGAGGAGAACAAGAAGTGTTTTGACCACGAGGTGAGGCTTTTAAAAAACAAGAAACAAACAGGAAGTGGCTTCCTCTTGTAATGCCCCAGGGACCCCCAAAACATGGTGAAAGTAGCTTGCCATACTTCCATGCTCTTTGGATAGCTTATTCCATTGTGTTTCTGTTTTTATATTCCTGGTTTTTAGCTCGTATATGTTAAGCCACTTTGGGTATCATTTGGGAGAAAAACAGAATATAAATTAAATATCTTGGGGGCAGTTTTTTCCCAAGGGAGGGGTGTGATGGTGAAGTGTGGCTCTTTAAGGGCTTTGTGGGGTGACTAATGCGACACTTAGCCGCAACTGTTGCTCAGCCTTGGAACTGAACGGAAATCAGAGTCACTGTGCCACTCATCCTAGTTTTTCCACCTTACTGTTTGTCGGTGGTAATATATATGAGTGACATTTTCCTGGCAGTGATAGACGTAGCGTTAAGTAGTGCTTTGCTTTCTGCTGTTGGCTGGCACCGTTGTGCTTTTGGCTGCAGCAAGTTAACTTTGGGGAGCAGCCAGTGCCTCCTTCCTGCCCGGGGAGTGACATTGTGGGCTAAAAGGCTCTCTTTGCCCTGTATGTGTTTCCCTTCAGGCGGCCAGTGCAGCTGGTCCCTCCCAAACACCGCTAGAGGCCAGCATGTCCAGCATCCTGGGGAATGGCTCATTCCCCTCTTCGGCACCTCACTTGGCTCCCGAAAGTGAAAAACAGCCCCTGCCGCCTAAGGGCTACCCTCCAGAGGTTCTGCCCACCCTCCACGCGCAGGACATAGCCCCTCCGGGTGGCTTCACAGATTCTGCTAGCAGCCAGCTGCAGAGCAGCGACTCCCTGTTGCAGCAGGCAGCCTCCAGCTTTCCCCCAAGAGACGGCCAAGGGACCCGGGAGGTGCTCCAGTCGGACGGGACAGTGGTGACCCTGACCCAGCTGACAGATGCCCCCCAGCAGCAGCAGCAGCAGCAGTCCTCGCTCCAAGACTCGGGCCAAGCGCTGCAGCAGCAGATCTCCTCCAGTCTCTTCTCCTCAGCTGGCGGAGTGAGCCAGCTGCAGAGCACCATCCAGCAGCTGCAGGCTGGGGCCTTTCCGTCCAGTGGTGCCAGCAGCAACAGCAGGAACGTCGACCTCGTCCAGCAGGTCCTGGAGGCCCAGCAGCAACTGTCGTCTGTCTTGTTTTCGGGGTCCGACAATGAGGACGTTCAAGAGCAGCTCAACGCAGAGATTTTCCAGCAGGTCAACCAGATACAGAATGGTGTGGGCCAGGGGATGTTTTCTTCTCCAGACGGGGTCCACTCGAGGGCTGAAGGCCTGCTTTCCAGCAGAACAGAGAGTGTCCATCCACAGACGGAGGGCTCTTTGTCCAGCCAGCAGCAGCAGCAGCAAGCCATGGAGACCTCTGCAGCTGCCGCCGCCGCCATGGTTATGGAGATCCAGCAAGGCCTGTGCCAGGCAGCCAGCCAGATGCAGGCTGACCTCTTTGCCTCATCTTCGTCAGGCAGCGGAAACATCCAGCCGTCCCCCGTGTACCAGCAGGCTTCCCACATGATGGGCAGCCTCTCGGCGAGTGAAGACATGCAGATGCAGTGTGAGATGTTCTCTCCCTCCAACGTTTCTGGCAGTGAAGGGGCAACGCCAAACCAACAGCAGCAGCAACAGCAACAACAGCAGCAGCAAGTAACTGCTAATGGCTCTGCCCTTTTCCAGCCCCCTGGCTCTGCTGAAAGTGGAGAGGCCTCAAATCAGACCAAGCAGATGCGGAGTGACGTCTTTCAGGCCATGGTACAGATGCAGCACAGTGGGGAGGGCCAGGCTCCGCAGGTCAGCCTCTTCTCTACCTCGGAGAACATGATGCAGGGCGGTGGAGTGCCACAGCCGACCCAACAGCAGCCTCCACAGGCACCACAGAGCAGGGGCCTCTTCCAGCCGAGCGGGGAGATGATGTCCCTCCAGCCAAGCCCCTTCTTGCAGCAGACGTCCCACTCGCAGGCTCCACTCTTCCACTCCCAGAGCCCCCTCGGGGATGGCCAGAGCATCACCCAGGAGAATCCGAGCTCCCTCTTCAGCAGCCAGAGCACTGCTGCCTCCTCCTCTGCCTCCTCGGAGCAGATGTCAAGCGCCATGTTCCACTCTCAGGCCTCCATGGCGGTGGTCCAGGAGCAGCAGCAGCAACAGCCTGGCGGCATGTTTCTTTCCCCGAACCCCATGGGTGGCTCCGTTACACAGGAGGAGCCCATGCAGTTCTTCACAAGCCAGAACTCTCTCTCAGCCAGCCCTGAACAGCCGCCATCATCATTCCAGCAACAGCAGCAGCAACAACAGCTTTCCCACTTGCAGGGCTCCCAGCCCCCCCAGCAAGGCATGTTCCAGTCTCAGCTGCCTCTGGGAGCCCTCCCTCCCTCTGCAGTGCCCTCAAACCAACAGGAAGCCCTGTTCCAGTCCTCGCACTCGATGGTGGCCCTTCAGAACAGCTCCTCTACGCCAGAGCAGACACAGCAGCCAACCCTGCACTACAGCAGCCAGGGGACTCTGGGCCCCATGACTTCATTGGCTAGCCAGGAGCAGCCCCCGCCGCCACAGGGCCAGCCCCTCTTCCACTCACAGAGCACCATGGCGGCCATGAACCAGGAGCCACAGCAGCCCATGCAGTTCCAGAGCCCCAGCCCCAGTGGATCCCAAGCCGAGGCCTCCCCACAGCAGCCACCACCGCCTCCCACCTTGTTCCACAACTCTCCACAGCTGCAGATGGTGCAGGGTTCCCCGGGCTCACAGGAGCAGCCGCTCACCCTCTTCATCTCCTCCTCCTCCATGTCGGCTTTGCAGAACAGCATCAGCCAGCAAGAAATGCAGCAGGCCTCACTCTATTCCGGCCTCCAGAGCACCTCTTCACCCCCACAAGAGCAGCGCCAGCAGCACCAACAACAGCAGCAGCACCAACAACAGCAGCAGCAACAGGCCGCCTTGTTCCATAATGGAGGCGGTGCCATTGGCCAACTGCAGAACTCCTCTGCTTCATCTCAGCAGACCTCCGGGATATTCCTCTTTGGCATCCAAGACAGTAAGTGTATAAATGAGGAGCCCAGGGCTGTCATTAGATGAACTGGCCTTCTGCATGTTTGGGTGTCTTCCCCTACTTTTGTGGCCTTTTGGGTCGTTCCATAGAGTTGGAACTAGGTCCAAAGTGGACCACTATTACAACCTTGACTCTAGAGCCTGTGTAATTTAAGGCTCTATCTATCTTATCTATCATTATCTAGATAGCTAGTGCTAGTTGCACATGATACATGTTGAAGACTGAGTGGCCCAAAGCACCCGTGCAAGCTTGACCAACCGTGTGTCTTTTCTCTCTTTCCACAGACTGTGGGCAGCTCCTCTCCTCTGGGTCGGGTGCCATGTCAGAGCAGATGATCACAGAGGTGCAGCCTTCAGTCACGACGCTCCTGTCCCAGCAGATGTCGGAGGGCTCCCAGTTGTCTCCTTCCCTGACCTCCAACCAGAATATGAAGAAGATTGACGACCTGCTGGTGTCCTTGCAAAACCAGGGGAACAATAACATGGCCGGCTCCTTTTAACTGGCCAGGTGAGAGGAGGCAATTGGAGTTCAAGGCATTCCTCTCTCTCTCTCTATGGGTTGGGAGGTATAATCGTCTGCTTTTATCCATTAATGAGTTTTAGAATGAAGTGAAAACCTAGCTGCACAAGTCTCACACTCCCTTCCCCTTTTGCTTGCCCTTCCAGAAATCCTGTTATGGACAGGCAGATTTGAAGACTCCTTAAGCTCCCGTAACTCTGGAATTTAGGCTGTTTGGACTCCAACTTCCTCTTTCAAAGGATGGCCTGGATCCAAGGGAAAGCTTCATCCTTGCTGCAGAGAAGCATCCCTTTGGAGCCTGGGTAGTGGCTGTTGGTCAAAAGAAAAGGGTGCCGGGGGAGTGGCGGAAGAGCAATGGAGCCTTGTGTTGCTCCCCTCTCTGTCCCCTAAGTCCTCTTTCCAGTGAGGGAAGAGGTGAAGATGGGTCGCAACTCTTCACCCTCCGCAACTCATCTCTGGATGCTGCAAAACATCATGACATAATATCCAGGTTCTGAAATCGTTTGGTTACAAATGCGTGCTAGTCCCGTGATTTGCAGCTGAATATTTATGTGATTTTTCTATTGCAAACGGTTTCTTGAGGCAATGTGAATTAACACAAGTGTTCAGCCTGTCGTTGTGAATTTCACCCGCTGTTCAGCGGAAGCTCCTGCTGATTGAATAGAATGGGGAAAGCTGTGAAATAACACTGGGAGGGGGAGGGGTCAGTGAATGCCATATGGAACTTGAGAGCTTCCCTTGGCTTTGGGGTATTGCCTTAACGGTTGAGGGGGGTGGGTGAATCCACAAATGTGACTTCAGCTTCTGGAAAGGTTTGGGAGTTAAAATGGCATAGTTTTTCAGAGGAGAGGGGCTTTCCTGTACTCTTGAAGGGAGGATGTTTCCTCAGCACAGGAACTGATCCCCTCCTTAGCTCCCATTCCACTCCCTTGTCTCTTCTTATAAATAAGCTTTCTAGGAGGCCAGAGGGTCCTATGGCCGGCGGGAGTCCAAGGCCCATTAAAGTTGGGACCCAAACACCCCACATTTGAGAGAGGGAGCCTGCAAAACTGGCAGGTCCAGAGTCCATGAAGTGGCTGGGGACACACACGTGCCCTTTGCTGGTCACTGGCAGGATGAAATGGGAGGCGTCTGTAAAGCCAAACTGGTTTCCGCTTCCCACCCAGCCTCCTTGGAAGTCCAGGTGAGGCCTCCCACCCTCCATGGGGCTGGCTCCACCCCCATTCGACTCCAGCCCCCTCTTTTCAGGTGCTCTCCAGGGGGTGTTGCCCCCCTTCCGCCTCCCTCTCCTACCCATCCAGCACTACTGCTGTTGTCAGTCTCACAACGGCTTCCTGCGTAGCTCCTTTTGGCCTTGGGGATCGTGTTCGTTTTTCAGTCGGTGTCCGTTTCCGTTACTCTTGTGCAGCGGTTCTCTGGGTTTCCCTCTCCTTGTGTGTGTCCTTTGAGCTCCGTAGAGTCATTTTTGGGTTCTTTTGGGAGGGTGGCTTTTGGTTCTCGTCCTGTTTAATGTAAGTCTGACGTTTGCAGTCAGTAATTTGTCCCGTCTGTCTGTCTGTCTGTCGATCGAGTAACGTTTTCAGTAGTACAGGCTCTTTTGCCGATATGAAGGGAACTTTTTTCAGAAAGAGACCTGCTCTTGGGTCGTTTAATTTTGAATACTGTTTTCAATCGTTCAAGTTTTGGATGGTTTATATCTAATCGTGTGTTTCATTTTTTTGGAAAGCTCTATTTTGTATTTTAGGAAAACAATAAACTATTTTGCTACTTGTACTGAGTTGAGTACATGGGCATAAATATAAACTATATAAATATATATATATATATATATATGCATATATATTCACACACATATATTCTCTCTGCCACAGATTTTTGTGGCGAATGTGTGAGATTTACCGTCTGTCCTCCCACAAAATGGCGTCTAGTGATTGAGGGCAAAGTGGGGGTCTTGTTTGTCGAGTCTTTGCGCCGTATTTTTCAGTCCTTTTTGCAGCTGACTGAGTGGTATCCATCTCCGGCCCTTCTGTCAGGCAGCGTCCATTTGGACCGCAGGCCATGAGGGCAGCTTCCCTGCCAAAGGGGCATCGCGACCTGGCGAAGAAACCCTCTGGCTCAGTCTTTTACTCACTGTTTGTTTTTATTCTGTTTATTTTGCTGGCTTTTTAATTTATAATAACACTACAAATCCAGAACAGGAGCAGGCATCATTTCTCTGTCCCATAATGTCTGCATTGCTCCAGTATTTTTTTTAACTTGACAAGGCAATGTTGAAGGCGAGAAGCAGCCGATACACAAAGGTCGCTTATGGGCAAGGAATGGGTCAAGGGAGGAGAGATACATCAGTGGCTTCCACGTTTGCTCATGAGTAAAAAAGGAAGCCTTCCCACCCTGAATTGTTTCCCCAACTATTTCAGGGCCGTTTTCCGGGGGACAAGGAGAAGCCAAGGCCCAGGGACCAATCCATCCTTGGCTGAACCAGGCCTTGTGTCCAGATCCAGCCAGCCGCCCCTTCTCCCCCAGTGATCCATTTCTTGTGCCCATCGCGAAGGTTCCTGCTGCTGCAAAATGGGGGAACATTCGTGCTTCTTGGCCTAGTTTTTAATTCCTTAACTTTTTTTCTCATGTTGGTCCATTTTAGGTCAATATTTAAATGTGCAACCTTTTGAATTGTGTAATTTGGTTACAAAAAGAGTGTGTCTTTGGAACCGAGGTGCTGCTCGGTGGCTGCGGGAAATGGATGCTGTGTCTTTCCAATTGGCAGATTCTGCTGAAGGCGTGGAGGCAGAGGGGAGGGCAGGGGACTGCCAAGGCAGGGAGGCACAAAGGCACTTCTGCCCCATCTCCAGGCCCTTTATGGCAGATGGGAGCCACGAGCCCTGGCCTGGCAAGCCCTCTCGCCTTTGGAGAGCTCAACCATGGAGGAGGACGTTCTGTAGAAGGGTAGAAGCCACCAGGGCAGCAGCAGGCGCTTCTGAGGGAACCATTAGGGTCAAGAGCACTTTCCGCTGAGAGATGCTTCCTGACTTCCATCCGTTTCCCCTCCAGGATCATTGGCCATGTGCCTTCTTCCTGAATCCGCCCTGGCCACAGGGGAGCCCTTGGGCTATCTATTCCAGCATCCCTTGAGGGCCCAAGACGTTCCCCTCCATGCCAAGAGAAGTCTTCTGTGCTGCCTTTCTATTTACGAAGTTTCACCACATAAAGCTAATAACTTAGAAAAGGCACTGGCTGAACTGAAAGGTTACCAACAGTCTTGGCCCCAAGGAGAAGGCTTTCCATTATTTAAAAAATGGGCCAACCCTGTTCAAAAATAGAGGGGAAGGACCAAAAGGGCAAGGCTTTTCCAGAGGAAAGGACTCTGTCTGGCCCACAAACCTCAGCTTACATCTCTGGGTCCTTGCTTCAGGACTGGTCAGGTTTGTCCCATCACCTGGTCTCAGTTCACTACTTTAGATTGGGTCCAAAACATCCTGGCAACAGGGCTGCCATTAGGGAATTGATATTATGTGCCCCGGCTGCCTAATCCCCTGTGAGCCACTGGCCACAGAAGCTGGCCCATTTGCCAGTGCTTGGTGTTTCCTCTTGGAAACACCCCATTCCTTCTGGGGCCCTTGAGGCCAAGCTCTGTCTTTGGCGGGCCTCCAAGAGTTCCTCTGTCTGCCTTTCTGCCACATTTGGCTGCTAGAGCATCCGGACCAGCCTCCGGGCAGCCGCCTCCTCGTTCCACGACCCTTCAATGTGAATGTAGCCCCCGAGGGCCCCGTTGTGCGTGTTGTGCGTCCCTGGCTTGTGTCGGTGGGCTTCTCCAGAGCACTGATCCTCCATGTTCAGTCTGTTCTAAGGGGAGGGGGAGGGGGGGAGGGGACCTCATTTGCATTTGTTTTTAGCTATTCTGTGATAACTTGTTGAATATTAAATAAAAACAGAGATATTTTGCTTCTATGGGGACATTTGTATACTTGGCAACTATATTTCTGTACACAGCTGCAGTCGAGAATAAAACTTTGAAAGTTTTCACTTTGCAGTGTCTGGAGCCTTGCGCCCTCTTCCTTCCTTCCGGCCTTTCGAGGCCAAGATGATACAAAAGACAAATGAAAAGTCACTCTTCCCGTTTCAGTCTCAGGGGTAGTGTTTATGTTGCTATTGGACCTCCTTACGCACCTGCCAGGTATGTTGTGCCCATTGGAAGGACATCTGGTGAGACAGAAGGACCTTCCTTGCCACTTGCCAAGACTGGAGCCCACCAGACCTTTCTGCCTAGGCATAATTGGCACCGTAAAGGACACTGGAAGCCAAGGATTGAGCTGCCCAGGCCTCTCCCCAGGTGGTTCCCTGCCAAAAAGTCGGATGCCGACAGGGCTTTTCAGCTGCTGCTCAAAGCAATGGAAAGTGTTTAAGAGCATCCTAAAATTAGAAGCATGTGGCAATCTGCTGAGAAGAGGAGGAGGGCTGGATTATGCCCTGGAATGCGGAGGCACAGGGACGCCGAGGTCCCAATTGCCCTGCAATTCATAGAACAGGATTGTTGTGTTTTCCGGACAGTATGGCCATGTTCTAGAAGTCTTCTCTCCTGACGTTTCGCCCACATCTATGGCAGGCATCCTCAGAGGTTGTGAGGTATATACCTCGCTTTCTGGTGCACACAGTGAGCTGTTCCTGTTGTTCTTGGAGCAAAATAGGAGACCAGCAAATGTAGCCTGGATGGAAGCCCTAAGGGGATAGGCATTCTGTCTGTGGAAGAGTTTTGTTTGCTGGCACCGGAAGGGTCTTTCTTGAATGTATGGCTTATTGAGTTCCAGGTTACATCCTCTAGTAGCCTTTGGTGTCCTGCTCTGCTTCTGCTGGGCCTCTTTCTCAGTCAACAGAGCCTCTGCATATGAAAGTCAGCAAGTAGCCTTCTGTTTGGTTGCCAAGCTCAAGTTAAGCAGGATCCATCCCTTTATGGCTCACCCATGCCCCCTTGCGGCTTAGCATTGACTTGGCAGCCAGAACAAAAACACTGGTGGCAGGGATGGCTTTGGGTCACTTTTTCTACGGTCCAAAGGCTTCACTGCACCAGCAGGCCACAATCTGTGATATATGGCTGGAAGACATACAACACCAGCAAGGAAATCTCCACAAACCCAAAATGCATAAATCTTTTTCAGAAAAAAACATGGACTTGGAATTATTTTCTGAACAATTCCCCTTTTAATGAAGGCCACAACCAGGGAGTTCAAAGGTCTTTTCTTTTTAATTCAGTATACGTTAAGGCTTCAGTGATTACATTCCACCAGTGGAAAATATATAAAAAAGGAGGCGACACTAAGCTTTTATTTTTGGGAGACAAAGAAGATGCCTTGGAAAAAACCTTGAGAGGTATTTATTCCCCTCTGGAGTGTAATACGATTCCCATCTCTGCTGGAATTCAGTTTTGCCTTTGACAGAACGTCTGTCCCCAAAGAAGAGAGTACACATCACTTCTTTCAGAAGCATCCAAAGAAAAGAGCAGGTAAGGGAATAAGTAAAGAAAAGTGCTGTCTGAACCCCTGCCCCGAAATCTCGCCAATGTCATGGTGCTAGTGCCAAACCGTTGAAATGCCCAGGGCCTTCTTGAGTGTGCAAAGCCCTTTGGTGCCTGACTCGCAAACAGGCAACTCTGTTTCAAACTACTGTATCTCATCGCATAATAGTCACATTCTCCATTTCTTGGATGCCAAAAAGAGTGATTTTTGCGTTCCTCATATAATAGTCGCACCCCTGTTTGAGGCTGTCTGCCTTAAAGCCTTCAGAGAAAGGAAGGAAGGAAGGGAGAATCAGCCCAAAATGGCTCTGCAGTTTAATGGCTCTGTGATTTGTTTGAGGTTGGATCATCCCTCCTCTTTCCCTTTTTGGGATTTATATATATATAAAATTCCCCATATAATAGTCGCACCCCGTTGTAATAAAAAAGGGAGGGAATGTGCAACTATTATACAATGAAATACAGTATTTCGAGAATAAAAGAAGTGGCCTAATGACCAGGAAAGTGCCAGTGGTCCAAGTGATTCCTGCGATGGCTATTCGGCCTTGACCTGGCTGTTGGGCGGGAAAGCCTTGCCCAGGTGCTGCCCCACGCTCAGGCCGTACTTCTTGCCCTTCTGCTGCTCCAGGACCTCCTTCCGCAGCTGAAAGCCCTGGGACATGGGCTCGAAGTCAGCCGTCGGGACGAAAGAGAGGGGCTTCTCGTCCCAGATGGAGCCCAGCCGTTTCTTCCATCCCTCCAGGATCTGAGTGCGAGCCTCCGCCGGAGTGTGGCCGATGCTGTAGGCGATCTGGGGCTCCAGGATTTGGAAGCCACAGAACTGGAGGGCACCTCTCTGCAGGGAGGAGAGGGATGGCCAGAAAGGCATTAAATGCAGGCCTCCTCAACCTGGTTTTGAAAGGCAGCAGGTTACAGGAGCTGTCTTCATAGACCTGTCAGTAAATCATCACCTTTTCCTGAGAAAAACTTATAATATCACAAAGGACGACCACCTCACCCGCTTCATAGGAAATCTGCTACGAAATAGGAGTTTTTTTGTTGAATTCCAGGGCCAGAGAAGCAGATGGCGAAAACAAGAACGGCATGCTTCAGGAGAATATGCGTGCTCCATCAATGTTTAACATTTACACAATTAGCCACTGTTAGAAGGGGCAGTTTCCACCCAAGCAAGGAGTTGTGAAATGGTTGAACAGAAGCTCTCTGAAGCTTTAGGTGCTCTTACTGCCTATTACAGGGAAAGCCAGCTGATCCCTAATCCATCTAAAACACAAATGTGTGCTTTTCACCCTAAGAACAGACAAGCATCTCAAGTGTTGTCGCAGGCTTTCATGGCCAGGATCACAGGATTGTTGTATGTCTTTCGGGCTGTGTGGCCATGTTCCAATATTCTCTCCTGACGTTTCGCCCACATCTATGGCAGGCATCCTCAGAAGTTGTGAGGTATGGAAAAACTAAGCAAGGAATGCTTATATATATATATCTGTGGGAAGTCCAGGGTGAGGGAAGAACTCTTGTCAGTTGGAGGTTAGCGTAAATGTTCCAGTTAATCACCCCAATTTGCATTGAATGTCTACTTCTACTAGCTACTTTCTGCCTGGGGGCATTCTTTGTTAACTGCCCCTAGTTCCCATGTCTCAGAGTGTTGCTTCTTATTTACTGTTCTGATTTGTCAGTTTTTTAAGCATCTCAAGCTCTGAGCATGACGTGGGAAGGAATCACACTGAAGCATTGCAGCACTCCAAAATACCTGGGAGTCACCCTGGACCGTGCTCTGACTTCCAAGAAGCACTGCTTGACTATCAAGCAAAAAGTGGGCACTAGAAATAGTACTATACGAAAGCTGACTGGCACAACCTGGGGATCACAACCAGACACAGTGAAGACATCTGCCCTTGCGCTTTGCTACTCTGCTGCTGAATACGCATGCCCAGTGTGGAATGCATCTCACCACGTTAAAACAGTGGATGTGGCTCTTCATGCCGCATTATTCACAGAAGAGGCCAGGCCTTGGAATTAAGTCTTTCCATTTGCAAAGCTGAGTGCAAGCTTCTGGGTCACAGAGAGCTCTTTGGGTGCATTTCCTGACGAAAGGGCCTTGAGGAAGACAGAATCTTACACCGTCTTTTAGTAGCTAGACTTTTAGTGTGCGTATATATATATATATATATATTTACCTGTATGGGCCAAAGGAGGACGTTCATGTCTCCATTGATGCCTTCAGGGGTGTACATGGAGGCCATTCCACCGGTGGTGAGGGACAAGACGGCCTTCTTGTTCTAGATAAGGAAGCCAAACTCACGTTACACTCCATGGAAGGGACGGATTTCAGCCGTTTTGCAGGCAAAGCCAGAGTCTCATTTTTTGCCGCCCTCCCCTTGGGCCCCGACAGGCCTACCTTGAAGGGTCCCTGGTCGTACAAGGCATGGTAGGAATAGGAAAAGCCCGAGGTCAGGACGCGGTCAAACCAGCCTTTCAAGATGGCCGGCACCCCAAACCACTGCATAGGAAACTGGAAGCCGGGAGAAAGAGGAGCATTAGATCACTTTTTTTTCTACTTGTTTTCCTTCTCTTTCCTCTCTTTCACCTCCTTCCTTTCCTAGCTGTATAATAAAGATTTATTACTGCTGGGATCAGCAGACAACTATGCAGTCTTATTTATTCATACTACTAGGTAGATGCTGAGCTGCCAAATGGAGGGGAGAATTGAGACTGAAGGCTGTAAGTGTCTCAATATATCCGCCTCACATCCATCGTCCACTTGACACTCCCTCCCTTCTCTTCTCTTCCCTTCCCAAGTCTTATCCCCACTTTGGGTGACTCTTCACCTGGAAGATGACCAGGTCAGCGGCCCCCAGCTTCTCCTGCTCCGCCTGGATGTCCTGGCTCAGGCGGCCTTCCTTCCAGGCTTTGCCAGTCTCCATGCCGTAGTTGAACGACTCTTCCAAGTTCTTTGAGGCATCTGGCCAACAAGTAAGGAAGAAGGATAGGTCAAAGAGGGTAATGAAGGAAGGATACCCAGAGCCCACCTGTGCCTACCTGTGATGTCCCCCCTTGAAATGATCGGGTTGAACTTCATGGCGTAGAGATCGGAGACGGTCACGCTCCAGCCACACTTCCGCAGGGCCTCCACGGCCGTCTCCTTCATGGCAAAGTTGAAGGAAGTCTTCTCAGCGTGGGCCAAGACGATCAGTGCTTTCTTCCCTGAAAATAAAAAAGGAGAAAGAATGGGGCATCTGTCAGGCCATCTGTCAGGAGGGCTTGGTCCTGGATGGTGCTTTCCTGCCTGTCAGAAACAGAATGGTCTTTAAACAGGTGTGGGCAAGCAACGTGGACCCAGCTCCACTGAGGTCTGATGCAAACATGCATCCACCTCCACTGAGGTGTAAAGCAGATACACATCCGCTTCCACTGAGGTGTAAAGCAGATACACATCCGCTTCCACTGAGGTGTAAAGCAGATACACATCCGCTTCCACTGAGGTGTAAAGCAGATACACATCCGCCTCCACTGAGGTGTAAAGCAGATACACATCCGCCTCCACTGTGGTGTAAAGCAGATACACATCCGCCTCCACTGCGGTGGATAGCAGATACACATCTGCCTCCACTGCGGTGGATAGCAGATACACATCCGCCTCCACTGCGGTGTAAAGAAGATACACATCCGCCTCCACTGAGGTGGAAAGCAGATACTGAATACAAAATGGAGTCCTAAGTCTGAACATGCTCAGTACAATCACATGTCTATAACCCCTCCCACACCAAAGAGAATACAGGTTAGCAAATGTATACATTAACAAATAAATAGGGAAAGGCTTGGGAGGTTTCTATTTCCAGCAGCTGCTGGGACGACTTGGATGGTGCCTTCTTGCTTAGCAGAAGGGGGTTGGACTGGATGGCCTTTGGGGGGTCTCTTCCAACTCTAGGATACTATGGCATGGGGTAGAATTGCTGCCAGGATCTGATGGGAGCCTCTATGGGTTCCACCCCCGGTTTAAGGTGCAGAGCAAGAAACAAAGGAGGGCGTTTTGCCTTTTCTGCAAAGGGGATTATCTAATCTTTGCTCCGATTATCAAGAGCAAAGGCACTCCCTGAGGCTGCAGGCCAGGACACGTGTGGATGCAAAGCTTTGGGCTGGGCTTCAACCCTGGAGCACCAGGCTCTTAATACCCAAAGCCATTCAGAGTGACAGGCTTGCAGCTGATTGGCTCCCCCAATCCACAGCTTCACCCACAGCACGAAGCCCCGGCCTCTGAGCATATGCAGAGTTCCCCTCCCGCAAGGAGGAAGTTGTCAACTGTGGGTGAAACGTCAAGAGATAATGCTTCTGGAACATGGCCAGACAGTCTGGAAAACTCACAGCAACCCATTTATTTATTACTCACCTCTCAAGGCTGGATGGAGTGTACGACATGGTTAAGTTATAGAGAAAGGATCATAATAAAATTACGTATGTATTAAAAAGCAAGGAGCAAACACCATAAAATAATAATAACAACAATATGTCTTGAACATGATAATCCTCTTAATAATAATGCCTTCTCTTTTTAATTCACTTTGGATCTTCATTGCTAATAATAATAATAATAACAACAACAATTCATGTTTCTACTTATTACTGGCCTATCCTGGTGGCTGGAGGCAGGGTTCAACACGATTAATATACATAGGTAAAATATAGGATAATAATAATAATAATGATAATAATTTATTTTTATACCCCGCCACCATCTCCCCAAAGGGACTTGGGGCAGCTTACATGGGGCCAAGCCCGAATAAAAACAGTAAACCAAATAAAACATACAAGAAGTACAGACATACATATTAAAATACAACACTCTAAAATACATACATACATACAAAGCCTGGCATGAAACAATCAAGGCCAACTAACACCTCCCAACAAAGGATTCCCTCAGGCAGGAAGCAGCCAGGCTTTGAAGCTGCAAGGCTATTCAATGCTAATCAAGCCGGCTAATGGTGACATTGACACTTGCCTCAAGCAGACAACAACAACAACAACATAATAATAATACTATCACAGAGTCCTAAATACTTGGGAAGTGTTCGACTTGTCATTTTGTGATACAAAATCCAGCATATACATCTCGTTTGTTGTGTCATACTATGTCTTTGTCTCAATAATAATAATAATAATAATAATAATAATAATAATACAGTAATAATAATATATTTTTCTACCCATCTCCCTGCAGGGACTCAGGGCGGCTAACATGGGGCTAAGCCCAAAGAACAAACAGTAAACAAATAAAAATAAAATGCATATATAAACAACATCATCAAACAGGTAAACTGAACAAATTAAAACCACAAAATACTAGAGTTCTTTCTCCCAATCTGGACCTTCACTTCCACTCTCCCTCATCCTTTGCAATGCAAATCGAGCAATTAAACTGCTTGGGAGTTTCTTTCTCTTGGAGTTATTTTCAGCAGGGGCTGGATGGCCATCTGCAGGGAGGGTTTAACTGGTGCCTCCCTGTTGTAAAGAGCTCTAGCCATCCAGCCTAGTGAATAGCCACCCTCCTTCCTCCTCCTTCGTCCGTTTCTGGGGTCTTTTCCCTTTGCAAGCCGTGCAAAACCCTGCTTTACTCACCAGCCATGATGATCCGCTTTGCAAAGCTGGAGGCGCGCCCAGAAGGCCTTAAGCTCAGAGGAAGGGGCGGGGCCAGGGAAAGTGCTGAGTCACGGTCTCCGGCCCCGCCCACTCCGCCTCCTTTGCTCCGCCCCCTTGAAGATGAGCACAGATTGAATGAAAGAGAGTTGGGGAGAGGTCACAAAAGGGTCAAATGCCATTCTTTAGCTCAACGGGGATAACCAGACAAAGCCTTCCGGACAGATGGCCATCCAGAGAAGATTTTGTTTCAGGTGGTTTGTATGAGTTAAATTTTGGTCCCTGGACATTATTCCACAGATACATAGATAGATAGATAGATAGATAGATAGATAGATAGATAGATAGATAGATAGATAGATAGATAGATAGATAGATAGATAGATAGATAGATAGATAGAGAGTGATATATATATAGATAGATAGATAGATAGATAGATATAGATAGATAGATATAGTGATATATATAGATAGAGATATAGTGAGATATATATATAGAGAGAGATAGATAGTGAGTGAGAGAGAGATATATAGAGATAGTGAGATACATATATATATATAGAGAGAGATAGTGATATATAGATAGATATAGTGAGAGAGATATATAGATATAGATAGATATAGTGAGATATATATATATAGATAGATAGATAGATATAGTGATGTATATAGATAGAGATAGAGATAGTGAGATATATATATATAGAGAGATAGATAGTGAGAGAGAGATATAGATAGATAGAGATAGTGAGATACATATATATATAGAGAGAGAGATAGTGATATATAGATAGATATAGTGAGAGAGATATATAGATATAGATAGATATAGTGAGATATATATATATAGATAGATAGATATAGTGATAGATAGAGATAGAGATAGAGATAGTGAGATATATATATATAGATAAATAGTGAGTGAGAGAGATATAGATAGAGATAGATAGAGATAGTGAGATACATATATATATAGAGAGATAGTGATATATAGATAGATATAGTGAGAGAGATATATAGATATAGATATAGTGAGATATATATATAGATAGATATAGATAGTGATATATATATATATATATATAGAGAGAGAGAGAGAGAGAGATAGTGAGATATATATAGATAGATAAATACATAGAGATAGTGATATATATATATATATATATATATATATATACATACAGAGAGAGAGAGAGAGATAGATTGTGATATATATATATATATAATTTTTATTTATATAAATTTTTATTTATATACCGCTCTTCTCCCCCAAAGGGACCCATAGATAGATAGATAGATAGATAGATAGATAGATAGATAGATAGATAGATAGATATGGATATATAAATAAAAACCCCAACCCCACTTGTCTAGTTTCTAACAGGCCTCACAACCTCTGGGGATGCCTGCCATAGATGCGGGTGAAACGTCAAGAGAAAATGCTTCTTGAACATGGCCATACAGCCCGGAAAACTCACAGCAACCCAGTGATTCCGGCTATCAACAACATATAATATATTCCATTTTATTATATATAGATATAGATCTAGATTATATTACAGTAGAGTCTCACTTATCCAACATAAATGGGCCAGCAGAATGTTGGATAAGCGAATATGTTGGATAATAAGGAGGCATTAAGGAAAAGCCTATTCAACATCAAATTAGGTTATGATTTTACAAATTAAGCACCAAAACATCATGTTATACAACACATTTGGCAGAAAAAGTAGTTCAATACGCAGCAATGCTATGTTGTAATTACTGTATTTATGAATTTAGCACCAAAATATCACGATATATTGAAAACATTGACTACAAAAATGCGTTGGATAATCTAGAACGTTGGATAAGCGAGTGTTGGATAAGTGAGACTCTACTGTATTACATTTATTATAATGTTATATACCTATTCGAATAAGATATTATATTATTATAATAATATAATATAATATATAGTATATATTTGCAGTGCATTTCCAGGATATCTAATAAAATAATATATTCTATTTATTATTATTATTATTAATAATAATAATAATAAACTTAATAATAATTCTATTATATTTATAATGTGTAACACACATATATACAGTAGGGTCACAATTATCCAAGACTCACTTATCCAAGGTTCTGGATTATCCAAGGCATTTTTGTAGTCAATGTTTTCAATGCATCGTGATATTTTGGTTCGAAATTCGTTAATACAGTAATTACAACATAACATTACTGTGTATTGAACTACTTTTTCTGACAAATTTGTTGTATAACATGATGTTTTGGTGCTTAATTTGTAAAATCATAACCTAATTTGATGTTTAATAGGCTTTTCCTTAATCCCTCCTTATTATCCAAGATATTTGCTTATCCAACATTCTGCCGGCCCGTTTATGTTGGATAAGTGAGACTCTACAGTACAATAATTATAATAATATATATTTTATTATTATTATAAATAAACTTCATAATAATTATATTTATAATTTGTAACACATCCATATATAATTAAATATATATTATATACATATATATACATATCAATAAATGGGTATGTGCACACACACACACACACACGCATACACACACATATATATATATACTATTTCTTCAACTGTAAGATGCACCCTAATTTCAGTAATGAATGGGCTAAGCCCTTGTGCCGGCAGGACTGCTAACCAAAAGGTCAGCGGTTCGAATCCAGACAGGGTGAGCTCCGATCTGTCAGCTCCAGCTTTCCATGCGAGGACATGGGAGAAGCCTCCCACAGGATGGTAAAACATCCAGGTGTCCCCTGGGCAATGTCTTTGTAGATGGCCCATTCTCTCACACCAGAAGTGACTTGCAGTTTCTCAAGTCGTTCCTGACACACACAAAAAAACAACAATCTAGAAACAGATTCATGTACATCTAGAAAAGATATTAAATACAAATTTTAAAATGACACCACAAATGTACCTTTTGGACATGCCCGAAGAAGAACTGGAAAGGAAATATGGAAGAATTTTGTTTTACGTGACAGTGGCAGCTCGGATAGTATACGCTAGATATTGGAAAAACTCAGAGGTCCCTCCCTTAGCAGAACTGGAACAATATATTACAGAGTTGCTGATAATAGACAAAATAATTGTACACTTAGGAGAACCTTTAGAGAACTTTGTTAATGAATGGCAACCAATGATCCAACATCTCAATGTAAAATTAATCTAAAAATGTACATAGAGGAAGATAATAGACTGAAGGCAGGGAGGAAACGGATATTAATTTCGAACTTATATTTTTATATGTACTATTCAAATAGAAGCCTGTGACCCCTTATTGAAAATATATTGTCTGAGAAATGATTATGAAAGACTAATAGATGAAAGTATTGCACTGTATGCAACAAACACTTGCAATGTATGTATATTTGAATGAATGAAAATAAATAAACATTATATATAAAAAAATAAAAAAACAATACATAAGATACACCTGTGATTCCAAGACGCATCCCATTATTAGAGATGTTTATGCAGGCGGAATGTGTGCCTTAGAAATGAAAAAAGAGACCCATTGCCGCCCCATGGTTTGGTGCCATCCAGACAAAGCCAGAAAGGTCCGGTTTGGCGGTTTGGCCTGGGTCGCAGGAAGAATAAACAGCCCTTCCTTCCAATAAATCTTTGTTGTCGGACTGGCTTCGACCCAGTAGGGAGGGGCAGCCCTTGGAAATAGGACTTCGGAAAAGCCTATTTCCCTTTCTACAGAGCCCAGATTCTGTAATTGGTCTCTCATCCAAGTCCTAACCAGGGCTGACCCTGCTTAGCTTCCATAATCCAACAAGTTCTGGGCCAGTTGGAAATAACTTCAAGTCCATTTGCCCTTGTGCCGCCCTTGTGCTGTGGTTGCGTGTCAAGGCCTTGGAAGGAGGGATGAAAGAACGGCCCGAGGGCTTTTTCCTTTCAGAGATAACAGGAGGAAAGGTAGTATTAGTTGTTATATATTTATTTACAGAAGACTTTCCCCTCCCCTTTCAAAGTCCCAAAATCTAACTGGATCTGGCCCAGTTGGAAATACAGCAGTCTCTCGCTTATCCAAGCTCCGCTTATCCAAGGTTCTATTATCCAACACAGTTTGCCTTTTAGCACTCAATGTTTTTGTAGTCAATTTTCCAATAAATTGCAAAATTTTGGCGTTAAATTCATAAATACAGTAATTATTACATAACGTTATTGTGTACTGAACTGCTTTTTCTATCCATTTGTTGTAAAGCATCATGTTTTGGTGCTTAATTTGTAAAATCATAACATAATTTGATGTTGAATAGGCTTTTCCTTAATCCCTCCTTATTATCCAACATTTTCGCTTATCCAATGTTCCGCCGGCCTGTTTATGTTGGATAAGTGAGACTCTACTGTAACTTGAAGGCACAGAACTCGCAACAATAAAAACCCATGAGATGTTTTGAGGGGCAGAGGTATTTCGATGGTGAAATATATTCTGAACAAAACCAAATTTTCTGCAGGGAAAAACGAGGTGTGCTTGTGTTTCTTTTGCTTGTGCAAAGGGCTTTCAAAGTCAAAAGAAAAGCCTGGCTGTAGCTCTCTGTGGAAAACGCAAGCAGTAGCCTTTCTCCAGGAAGATGGAGACGTGGGCCCTTTTGACAGTCCTTTGGAGAGCCATTTCCGTTTGCAATTTGCTGGCGTCTTTGCTCAGCAAATACAGCTATCAAAACATTGTTATCATAGCTGCCAGCTCCTTTTGCCCTTGTGCTGCAGTTGCGTGTCAAGGCGTGGGAAGGAGGGACTTTTTACTTTTAGAGGTAATAAGAGGAAAGGTAATACAAGAGGAGGAGAAAGGGAGACAAACTGCCTTCCAGAAGTGTATCTGATCCCAGAATTTGAACCATAAAGGCCCTATGCTCTGCAAATGAAGGCTTTTCTCTGGTAGAAGCACCTTCCTTGGAGACTTTTAATCAAAACTTGGATGGCCATCTGTTGGGGGTGCTTTGATTGTGCTTTTCCAGCATGGATGGAGGGGGTTGCAGAGTTTTCCAACTCTATGATTCAATGCTTCCAGCAGGTCTATGTGGTATTGTTTTATGGATTGATGTGAATTATGTTTTCCTTTGATATTGATGGACAGTAGAGTCTCACTTATCCAGCATAAATGGGCCGAGATTAAGGATAATAATGATAATAAGGAGGGATTAAGAAAAAGCCTATTAAATGTCAAATTACATTATGATTTTAGAAATTAAGCACCAAAATATCATGTTTTACAACAAATCAACAGAAAAAGCAGTTCAATACACGGTCACTTTTGTAGTAATTACTGTATTTACGAATTTAGCACCAAAAGATCACAATGTATTGAAAACATTGACTTAAAAAACATTGGCTACTAACAAATTGACCACAAATCAAGATAGATTGGCATAAAATGAACTTGCAGTAACATTTTCATAAATGTTACTGCAACATAAATGGGCCAGGATTGAGGATAATATTGATAATAAGGAGGGATTAAGAAAAAGCCTATTAAATGTCAAATTGCATTATGATTTTAGAAATTAAGCACCAAAATATCATGTTTTACAACAAATCGACAGAAAAAGCAGTTCAATACACGGTAACTTTGTGTAGTAATTACTGTATTTACAAATTTAGCACCAAAAGATCACAATGTATTGACAACATTGACTAAAAAAAATTGGCTACTAACAAATTGACCACAAATCAAAATAGATTGGCATAAAATGAATTTGCAGTAACATTTTCAGAAATTACGTAAATCCCTAAAAAATTCAATCCTTGCTGCCTAGAGAAACAGCTGTGGATCCGGGCAGGAGGCAAACTGTTGGATAATCCAGAACGTTGGATAAGCGAATGTTGAATAAGTGAGACTCTACTGTATCTGTATTTATTGCACTGTATGTATTGTTACAGTACGAGTGCTTTGCAAGTCCCTTCTGGGAGATGGTGGCAAGGCAGAAATAAAATTTTATTCAAGTTTTATTATTAACTAGGTTGTACCCAACCTCAAGCTACGAGACCTGCGTGACAAATAATATTACTTTTATTAGTTATTATATATTTATTTATAGAAGACTTTCTCCCCATTTAAGTGACTCAAGAGCAGTGGTAAAGACAATACAATACACATTTTTAATCCAAAAGACTATAAACGTTAAATTGAATTAAGCCTAGCACTATTTGAAAAATACTTAACAGCATCAAAAGCGATCTGAAATGCATAAAACACCATACAATATCCCGTGACTTGGTCTTAAAAAAGGGTTTCTTCTTTAAAAGCCTGCTTGAATAAAAATATGTAATTATCCTGCTACTATTTTGACTTTTTGGGGGCCTGAAAGTGACAGAGCTGCTTATCCTCCCTACCGGAGTTTCACCAAGAAGACAAGAGAGTGCAGGGGAAAAGGCTGGTTTATTCGGAAGCTCTCCACGGCTATTTGTCCAAGAAGCAGATGGCCTAACGGTTGGGCCTTCTGCCTTCCCCAAAGTCTCTCCGGTGCTCTCGCTCCCTTTGTATTTGCAGGGCAAGGACTGCCCTATTTGCCAACTAGGGCCCAACTCTTTGCAGGAAGACGAAGGCTACTTCTTCTTCCTCCTCTCTCAGGGTCACCAACCCAGTCCAGACGGTGCCACCCGGCTTCACCTCTTCTTGCCGCACCTCTTGCCGGACGCTGCATTGGGGTTCATGCGCCTGCGCCCGGCCCCTTGTGCCACGTCCCGGATCTGGAGGCTGGCGGCCCGGCTATAGACATCGTTCTCTGCAAACGGCGAGAGGCCTGCCAGGTAGTCCGGGGCCAAGGCGTCCGTCTTCTGCCTGGCCTTGCGGGAAGGGCGCTGCTGCGGGAAGCGCTGGTCCCAGGCCAAGTGCGGGTTGCTGCTGTGCTTCCCCCCTTGAGGTGCAGGGAGAGGATGCTACAGAGAAGGACAGGAGATAAAAATGCAATAATAAGAATTTTATTTTTAACCATCTCTCCTCGAGGCAAGTTACATATACTTGGGACACACTCCCTCCAGTCCACAGCCTAACCCAGGAACGGGCCAACTTTGGCCCTCCCTCCAGGTGTTTTGGACTTCAACTCCCACAATTCCTAACAGCTGGTCATTTCCATCCATCCATGTAAGTCAAAGTACGTATTATTTTGAAAAAAGGGGGCCAGGAAGCCATCATTCCACCATGTCTCCTGTGTTAATATAACAACATAATAATATATAATACTAATATTATGCTCTACTAATATATTGTATATACATATAATATGGATAATTATATTATAATGTAATACAATATAATAATAATACATTATTTTAGTTGTATATTATGTTACATGTAATATTACTAATAATATTGCAATATAGTGGTAAAGTACAATATAGTAATATATAATGCTAATATTGTGCTATGCTAATATTATATTATACGTACATATAACTTGTAAGCCATTCTGCGTATGCAGAGTGAGAAGGGTATAAATGTCGCAAATAAATAAGCAAGCATGTAATCTGTGTATGCATTTTCCAAGATGCCTCCCACATCTGAAGAGCCGTGTGACTCCCACCTCCGATGGATCTGGGCCAAACCTGGCACAACCCCACCTCCACAACCAACTATACATACTGCAAGGGTTTCAGTAGGGATTAGCAGAGAATAATGAGAGCTGTAATCCACCCACATATAGATGACTGATAAAAGATGGTGGGAGTTGTAGTTCACCCACATCCGGAGATCACTAACTGCCAACAACAAGACTTGGCACACAGACCCACCATGACCAACTTTTAAATACTGATGGAGTTTGGGGGACAATGAAATGGGACATTGAGAACGGTAATCCACACACATTCAAGCACCAATGTGTTGCGTACAACTGGAGAGCCAAATGTATTTATAACATGACCTTTTTAAACATCCAAAACCAAAATAATGATTATTCCTAATACAAAATACTTAACCCTGGCATCACCTGAGCTAGTTATCCACCTATGGAAGTGAGGCGGAGAAGGGAGGAAGCAGCCAGGCACATATGCCAGTATTTTATTTTTTAAAACCAGGCTGTATATTTGCCAAAGAATGCTGGTTCAAGGGGAGTTCTGTGCGGGGCTCTGGAAAAGCAGTGGCTGGTGGAAGAAATAGTTTGGATCAACCAACAACCATTTTGACAGGTTGTCATTTTAGGAGTGAGAAAGAAACACTGGTCTTACCTGTTATATGCTGATTTCCAGTAGATAAAAGGCTAATGCTCTGTGTATTGCTTCCCTCCCATAATATGCAAGACTCCAGGTCTTTCTCTGCTGGGAAACGGTTGCCTAAAGGGGTTCTCTGTCAGCCTATGCAGCACCCAATTACAAGAGAATCCTCCAATGAAGAGAATGGTTGTTTTGCTAAAGGGGCCTTCCATTCCCTTATGAAGCTCTAGGCAGCGCCTGACTGGCCAAACTGGTTTTGCATGAGGAAATACAGTGGCAGTGATAGGTCTGGACATAGCAACAAAGGGGAGACCTTTATCTCTATATGCATAATGGTGCAACAGTGGTAAACAGGCCGCTCACCCTTAGTCCGCGCGGGTTCAGAACCTTTGGGTTCCGGGAGAAATGCAAGTGGAGGCTGCCGTCGTCGGCCACGGACACTGCCACCTTCTTGAGGGTCTTGTTGCCACAATGTGGGCAGAAGAGCCGTGTCATGTCTGAGGTTGTCCTTAGGGAAACAAAGGGAGGTCGGGTCAGACGGAGATCAGAGGCAGATTCCGAAGCCCCCTTGGGTCCCATTCTGGGAGGAGGGCGGCACACAATGAACCCATCGATAACAAACTGGACGCATTTGCTAGCCCCTTTGAAATGTATTTCCAGGATGCGCACTGCTGAAGATGGACTTCTGAAAGCAAAGGCAAAAGCCCTTTGAAAAAACTTAAGCAAAAAACCCATCTTAAGTTGGAAAGCGACTTGTAAACCGGCAATGCCAACATTAACTCAATTGTTATACAGTAGAGTCTCACTTATCCAAGCTAAACGGGCCGGCCGAAGCTTGGATAAGCAAATATGTTGGATAATAAGGAGAGATTAAGGCAGGGGTCCCCAAACTTTTAAAACAGAGGGCCAGTTCACGATTCTTTGGCGTTGGAAGGCCGGACTATAGTTGGCCACCGAGCAATAATAATAATAATAACAACAACAACAATAATAAAAAAGAGGGTTGGAAGAGACCCCTTGGGCCATTTAGTCCAACCGCCTTCTGCCTTTGGGCACCAAAAGCACAAGCAAAGCACCCCTGACAGATGGCCACCCAGCGTCAATGTTAACAACAACAACAACAACAACAATAATAATAATAATAATAATAATGGTTGTAAGAGAAGAAGAGACCCCTTGGGTCATTTAGCCCAACCCCCTTCTGCCCTTGTGCCGTGGGGGCCGGATAAATAGCTTCGATGGGCCACATCTGGCCCCCGGGCCTTAGTTTGGGGACCCCTGGATTAAGGAAAAGCCTATTAAACATCAAATTAGATTATGATTTTACAAATTAAGCACCAAAACACTAAGCACCAAAACACAACAAATTTGACAGAAAAAGTAGTTCAATACGCAGTAATGTTACGTTGTAATTACTGTATTTACGAATTTAGCACCAAATATCATGATACATTGAAAACATTGACTACAAAAATGGCTTGGATAAGCGAGGCTTGGATAAGTGAGACTCTACTGTATTTAAGAATATTAAGCATAACTGTTAGATAAAGCAGGTTGTTTCTGACTGTATCGTTTTTTACTTCATGCAGTGAGCTACTCTAGGCCCCATATTGTGAGAAACCCATGGAAATAAAGATAACAGAGAATAATAATGAAACAGCATGTCGGAAAAAATACAAAGGTGGGAGCCTACTTGAAGCATCCATGGCAGCGCAGGACGTAGCTCCTGGCCTGGCGGATGAGGAGTCCGTCCACTGCCAGGACATGCAAACCCATCTGCAGCAGGACGTTCTGCAAAAGACAGTGAGTGGACAGGGAATCAGATATGGAACCTGGCCATCAAACCCCCGGCTTGTTGTGTCCTCAGAATAATGCCATAGAATCTGAGAGTTGGAAGGGACCTCCAAAGGCCATCCAGGCCAACCCCCTTCTGCCAGGAAGGAATACACAATCCAAACCATTCTGACGGACTATTTGCCCTCTTGATTCAAAGCCTCCAGAGCACGAATGAAGCTCTACCAGACTCCCAGGCAGTCTATATCCCACTAGAGTTGGGACCCCCAAAGGCCAAGCACATTCTGCTATGTAGGAACACACAATCAAAGCACTCCCAACAGATGGCCACCCAGCCTCGGGTAGAAACCTTCCACTGGACTCTTAGGCAGCAGATTCCTCTGCCCATCAGGAGCTTCTTCCTAACGTTTAGGTGGAATATCTTGTCCTGCCATTTAAATCCAAAGGGCCACTCAGTCCAACCCCCTTCTGCCATATAGACACAATCCAATCGCTCCTCAGGGAAATCAGGCAAGCCCCCACCATGGTAGCATTCAGAAAGAGCTTGAAAACCTGGCTCTTCACTCAGGCCTTCGGATAAAGATTGCTCATCCCCATAACAATCCTGTATCTGTGACCATTCTTGTACCAGTTTGTACTTTTTACCTTTGTCAACTTGATATAGACACAGGGACTACTCCCATCCCAATTGGCACTTCCAAGAATTTACAGCACTTTATCAGTCACCTCGTGTTTACAATATTTATAAGTTGCACCTTACCCAGTCTACTTTTACAACCTCTCCGTTTTAATCCATGTTTTTATTAGTTTTTGTCATTTGTTTTTATTGGCTAATGTTTAAATTTTATATAATTGTGCATGTTTTTTTGTCTATTGTTGTGTTTTATA
This sequence comes from Anolis carolinensis, assembly GCF_035594765.1. Classification (NCBI taxonomy): domain Eukaryota; kingdom Metazoa; phylum Chordata; class Lepidosauria; order Squamata; family Anolidae; genus Anolis; species Anolis carolinensis. The sequence goes on from NW_026943820.1 coordinate 5,339,715, forward strand.
TTGCTATTGTTTTTATTCGGGGTTGGCCCCATGTAAGCCGCCCTGAGTCCCCTTTGGGGAGATAGAGACGTGGTATAAAAATAAAGTTATTATTATCCAAGCTCTCCCTACAAATGGCCTGCCAGCCTCTGATTAAATATCTCCAGAGAAGCGACTCCACCAGACTCCTTGGCAGCATATTTCACTAGCCTTTACCATCAAGAAGTTCTTCCTAATGTTTACTTGGAATCTCATTTCCTGCCATTTGAATCCATGGCTTTATTGTGTCTCCAGAGCAGCAGACAAGAAGCTTGGACACTTCTCCTCAATGGGACCTCTTTTCCAGTATTTAAACCTGGGTCTCGTGGCCCCTTCTCTCAGCCTCCTGCTCTCCATGCCGCTTCACAGAAGGGTTAATGATTTCCAGACTTTTGACCATTTCAGTCACTGTTCCCTGGGTAGCTGACCCAAATCCAGGAAAGGCCAAGATTTGGGTCAGGTCCTTGGTGCCCACGTGCTCTGGCCTCCCTTTCCGCCTCCCCAAAGAGAGTGGATGCTCCACCTGCGAGGACAGAGGCTTCCTAAGGGCGGCTCCCAGGCCACTTGCCTGCATGGCGAAGTCGGTGGTCAGGCAGCCCACTTTCACTCCGACCGGCTCAGCCCCTTGACCCAGCTCTTGCTGGATCTGCCTGATGTTATTAGGTGTGATCCAGCCTTCCTCATCTTCATCACTCTCCTCCTCTTCCTCCTCCTCGCTCTCCTGGCCCTTGGGGTCTTCGGGCCCCACACAGACGGCGTCCGCATCCTGGCAGAGACAGAGAGCCAACTCAGGGAGGAGTCCATGGCAGAGCATGAACTGGGGAGCAGCCTCAAAGTTTGCCTCCTCACCAGTAAGGCTTGCAGGTCTTCCTCTATACTGGGCAGGGGGTTCCTCCAGAACAGGAAGGAGCCAAACTCAGAGGCTTCGGGGCCAACGGTCTCTGCCTGCTCTTGTCTTTCTCGCGTCGAAGGCTCCTTTTCACCTCCAAAGTGCTTAGTCTTTAAAAAAGAAAATAATGCCTTATTTTTGATTGCACATTGGCAAAAGTGGTAACTGCTTTTAGAAAAATAAATGAACACAATAAACAAGCCCAACGCTGCTGATGCTGTCATCTCCGTCTTCCATACAAGGCAACTTTTTCTTCTGAATCATGCTTTGCCTCTCCATAAAAACAAGGGCAAAGCTTTCAGGGAAGAAAGAAGGGCAGCTAAGGTTTGGAAGGGAGTTACCTTGGAAGGGAGGTGGAATCCGGCCACATGGACAAGGGCCTCGGGGTGATGCTTTGTAGAGCTGACCCTCACCTGCAAAGGTTCAAAGGAAGGATAATAATAATAGTTTTTATTTCTTGCCCTCCTCTTATCATGGCTTGAGGTGGGCTACAACAAATTCTCCCAAAAACTTTCTTTGAAATACACACATTAAAATATATTTCCATAAAATACATATTAAAATACACAAATCAAAGATTAAACATAAGATGAAAGTTTAAAATTTGTCATTAAAGTTGTCTGGGTAGGCATGGATGAGGCTTTCCCCCAGAAAATTCTCAAAAGAAGCTTCATTATAGAATATTTTATTTTACATCATGCTTAAGGCAATATTTACTTATTCTCCTTAAAGTCATTTATAAAAGGTAGACATTTGTGCAAGACCATGTATAACATCTCATCATTGGAATCCTAGATTCTAGGTGCCTTTGTGCTTTTATAATAATACTACAGTAGAGTCTCACTTATCCAACATAAACGGGCCGGTAGAATGTTGGATAAGCGAATATGTTGGATAATAAGGAGGCATTAAGGAAAAGCCTATTAAACATCAAATTAGGTTATGATTTTATAAATTAAGCACCAAAGCATCATGTTATACTACAAATTTGACAGAAAAAGTAGTTCAATACGCAGTAATGCTATGTAGTAATTACTGTATTTATGGATTTAGCACCAAAATATCACGATATATTGAAAACATTGACTACAAAAATGCGTTGGATAATCCAGAATGTTGGATAAGCGAGTGTTGGATAAGTGAGACTCTACTGTATTTATAACTCCAAGATGCCAATCTATCGATTATCCGCAAAAACATTATAAAAGATATCATGTCAGGAGGCCTTTAGGGTAAGACAATGTATAGTATCTCATCAATGAAATCCCTGATCCTAACTTCCTTTTAGAACAGAATAGAATAGCTGTATTGTCAATGTGCTATTAAACAACGAAATTAAATGCCTTCCCCAGCAACACCAGAAAACAACACACCCATCCTTTTTCAAATGTCACTGGCAAACCAAAGAGATGTACCCTGAAATTCAGAACTTTTAATAATAATAATAATAATAATAATAATAATAATAATAATAATAATAGCTCAAGGTGGAGTACAACACAGTTAAAACACAATACTATTAAAATACATATAACATTATCATTTGCAACAAGAGTAAATTACATTTGGAGGCATCTAAAAAAGCAGACTAACGGGAGTATAATTATGTATTTTGCACATTGAGGAGGCAAAGATAGACATGCCTGCCGTTCCCACCTTCTGCTCAGGTTCCGTCTTCAGGTGAGCAACACCAACATTCTCGGCTTCCAGCTGGTAAGTCAAAGCAAGGACTTTTAAGTCTGTGGCTGAAAGGCTGGGATAGTCGCCCGTCTTCTTGGAAAACTCCGTCACTAAAAAAAAGGGAGAGAAAAGGGCATTCTGTCATTGAATCTATATGCAGAACATCAGTTTGAATGCCCCATGCTTTCCGAAGAAAAGGCTAAGAAAGAAGAGTAGAGGCTAACAATGCTTGCTCAGGGACATGGTCCCATCCCTCTGTTCTGGGAATTATTTATCAAAATAAGTATTTATGATTTGGGCTACAACGCAGAAGATTGTAACAGAAAACACACAACCAAAGCTGTGTCCAATAAAACCAAGGTAGCAGAAAATGCAGCATACAGAACATGCCAAGGCCAAAAAGGAACTTTCAGAGACCTGGGATCTTATATAAGGAAGTTATGGCTGCCCCAAATAAGAAAGATTTCTGAATGACTGAGGCTTTTGGAGAGCTCTCATCCATAAGTCTGCCAAGAATCCAAACAGGTGGCTTCAAATAATGTATAAATGCACATGGAACAATAAAAAAGAAAGATCAACTTTAAAATGGCTGAAGCACAAAGTTATGGCAAGGAAGCCCAAAGCACCAAGTGAAAAGGCAGAAGCATCCTTTTCTTCTTCCTTCTGGCCTCATTCCAGTCTCCCCACCTCTCTTCATGAAGCCAAACAGATCAGGAATAAAAACCACAGAAAATCAACTCACCCAAAGTTCCTCAAAGTGGACAGAAAGAGCACGAGGCACAAAAGCTTCTCCCTTGAAGCCCTAAAGCCCCGCTCTCTTGCTCTAGCCCTGCCTCTGGTACAGGCTCTTAACTCAAAACACCACTTGTATGTCAAAGTGAAATCCAGGCTGAGCGATGGCTCTTAAGTTGGGACACTCTTCCACTGTATAAGGCTTGTATTCAAACCCTCTGGAGGCGGATGACAATCAAGGAGCAAAAGCAGTGCGTCTGCAAGTGAGGCTCACCCAGGCGGATGTATTCGGGGAAGGGCTGTTTGAAGTGGAGCTGATAAGGAAGAACCGCCAGGCGCCGCTTGGTCTCCTTGTCCCGGATCTCGGCCACCACCTCCCGCACTGTGTAGACACTCTGGCCAAAGTCCTGCAGAAAGAGGGGGGGGGGGGTCAGGGGGGCACAGTCAAGGAAGGAGCCTCCATCAGACTCCAAGGCAGAGAGTTCCACTGCTGAACTACTCTTCTTATGGTCAGAAAGCACTTCCTCATGTTCATGTAGAATCTATAGAAGTACAGTGTCTAAATCAGCCCTGAGCCAACATCAGTTTTCCCTCCAGGTGTTTTGGACATCAACTCAACAATTCCTATCAGAATCGTGAGAGTTGAAGTCCAAAACACATGGAGGGAAGGCCAAAGCTGGCCCAGGCCTGGTGTTGATATATCAGAAGTAAAAATAAGGAGTGCGTATTATCGGTCAAAGCTGATAAGCACTCCTGACCATTATCGCATCTTCCTGGGCTGACATTTGGGCTTAAGCAGCTGAGGGGAGAAAATAAAAGGGCCCGAGGTCAGGAATTGTGGGAGTTGAAGTCCAAAACCCCTGAAGGGCTGAAGTTTGCCCATGCCTGATATATATATATATATATATATAATGTATAATATTTTATAAATATATAGTATATCATATATACATATAATATTGATTATACTATTATAATGGAATACAATATTATACTAGTAATAATTCAATATAATAATATTAATTATATATTATATATTAAATGTAATATTACTAATCATATTACCATATAATGATACTAGCTGTGCCTGGCCACGCGTTGCTGTGGCGAAGTATGGTGGTATGGGAAATAAAGTATTGAGGAATTGGTGGTAGTTAAGATAAAGGGTAAAGGTTTTCCCCTGACATTAAGTCCAATTGTGTCTGACTCTGGGGGTTGGTGCTCATCTTCATTTCTAAGCCGAAGAGCCGGCGTTGTCTGTAGACACCTCCAAGGTCATGTGGCCATTGGCATGACTGCATGGAGCGCCGTTACCTTCCCGCTGGAGCAGTACCTATTCATCTACTCTCATTTGTGAGGCCTAACTCTGCCTGTCCCGTGGGCTGAGTGGGTTGCTAGGAGACCAAGTGAGTGGAGCTTAGCCTTCTAACTGGCAGCAATTGGATAAAAACAATTATTCCTCTCCCTCTAATTAGGACTTTATTTTTCTTTTCTTTTTGTTGTATGAACGTAGAGGCATGGATGAGGGGTTGTGCTGCCAAGTTTAGTGTTTCTGGGATGTGTAGTTTTGTTGTTTTGTCCTAGGCCGAAATTTCATTACCCTTTTATATACAGTAGAGTCTCACTTATCCAACGTAAACGGGCCAGCAGAATGTTGGATAAGCGAATATGTTGGATAATAAGGAGAGATTAAGAAAAAGCTTATTAAACATCAAATTAGGTTATGATTTTACAAATTGAGCACCAAAACATCATGTTATACAACAAATTTTAAAGAAAAGGTAGTTCAATATGCAGTAATGTTTTGTTGTAATTACTGTATTTATGAATTTAGTACCAAAATATCACGATGTATTGAAAACATTGACTACAAAAATGCGTTGGATAATCCAGAACGTTGGATAAGCGAGTGTTGGATAAGTGAGACTCTACTGTATAGAGAGAGAGATTTATATATATAGATAGCACAATATAGTAATTTAATGCTTATATTGTGCTATTCTAAAAATATATTTTATATACATTTGATTTGTAAGCCGATCTGAGTCCCCTTCAGGGTGAGAAGAGCGGGATATAAATGTAGTAAATAATAAATAAATAAATGAATAATAAACACCCCCTAAGGCTCCCTCATCCCCTCCTGCGAGAGATTCATGGCTTCCAGGCCTCTGGCGCTCTTGGAGGCCCTTCTCTGGACGCTTCACAACGTAGAGCCCGGCTCGGGGCCTGCGAGGCTCACCTGGAGCGGGGCTCCCTTCAGAAAGGCCCCGGCGTCGGCCACAACGTGTTCCACCGGCGCCATCTTGCTCTCCTTCCCCGCGCAAGGCAGGCTGGGAAACGTAGTCCGCCCCTGATTGGTCCGCTTTAGCCTCTCCCGAACCGGAAGTACGATTGGTCCCCTCACGGAGCTTTTGCCACAGAGAGGGGGGAGGGTCATGTGATTCCTCGGCTGTCTGTCACATGACCCACGACTTACAGGAGGCGGAAGTGGGAAGAGGAAGGAGCCCAGCCGCCGCCGGTAAGAGGAAGAGCCTGCTGCCCGTTAGTATTGTTGTTGTTTGTGTTGCTGCTACGAGGCTTAGAGGACGTCCCCTTTGGGTACGAGGCCTTCTTGGTGTTGGGAGCTGAGACGGGTCGGCCTTGGATGGGGCTTGGAGGGGAGACCGGCGGGAAACGTCAGAGGAAGGAAAAAGGGCCTTATCGGGCTACACTTCCCAGTATGGCCTACTAGGGGATTCTGGGCGTTGTAGTCCGATAGGAAGACCCTTCCTCAAACCCAGAAGGCCTTCTTCTGACTTTGACACAGGCCTGGGCCAACTTGGGCCCTCCCTCCAGGTGTTTTGGACTCCAACTCCCACCATTCCTAACAGCCTCAGGCCCTTTCCTTTTCCCCCTCAGCCGCTTAAGCGGCTGAGGGGGAAAAGGAAGGGGCCTGAGGCTGTTAGGAATGGTGGGAGTTGGAGTCCAAAACACCTGGAAGGCCAGCATTAGCCCAGGCGTGCTCTGACAGATCAACCATTGATCCAGGAACCTGGTTGTTATTGTTGTTTTTGTTATTATTACTTTTACTTCTATCTCCCCAAAGGGGACTCAAAGTGGCTTGATGTAAAAGCATTAAGATGCAATTTAAAACGTACAAAAATGCAAACATTAAAATAGAATTAATCACATTCACAGTTAAAATCCATCAAAACAGTTACAGTCAGCACTCCCTGACTAGGTCGTAAACACCTTCCTCTTTAAAAGCCTGCTTGAATTAAAAGGTTTTAGCCCGCCGCCTGAAAGATAGCAAGGAGGGGGAAATTCCCCCTTTCCAGAGTCAAGGGGCAGCCACTGAGAATAATAATAATAATAATAATAATAATAATACTTTATTTATACCCTGCCACCGTCTCTCCAATGGGGACTCTGGGCGGCTTACATGGGGCCATGCCCAGAACAATACAGTATAACAAAATATAAAAAACAACAAATCATAACACATTGAACAATACAATAAATGATAATATACATTACAGCGCAAAATCAGAAGAACATTAAAACAAGGGCGGGCCACATGAACACTAAGTTAAAACTCAGGGTGAGAAAGAAATAGGAATAAAAACCACAAAGAACAGGGTCATAAAATAGAGGTGCAATCTAGAGGATAGATATTGGAGGGGAGTAACAGAAAAGATGTATGTGGTAATTACTCTCCAAAAGCACAACGGAAGAGCCATGTTTTCAGGTCTTTCTTAAAGGCTGCTAATGAGAAGACCCCTTTGTGTTGTTGTTATATAGAATCACCCAGTCCATCCCCGTTCTGCCAAGACACAGTAAAATTGCATTCAAAGCCCCTCCTGGCAGATAGCCATCCAGCCTAAAAAGCCTCCAAAGAAAAAGGATGATACAAACAAGAATGAGCCTTATCTGTTACACTCAGAGAGACACCGAGAGTGATCCAGTGGGTGCCAATGGAAGAAGGCAATTGTTGGTTTGGTGCCTTCGGAGCAGCCGCTGTGTTCACTGGACTCATACAAGGGTGTTGCAGGCCAGCAAGGTTTAACAAACTCAGGTTGCTCATAGAATCCTAGAGCTGGGAGGGACCCCAAGGCCCATCCAGTCCAAAGAGATAGAAAAGTAGATCGATAGATGAATCCTTGAGTTGGAAGAGACTCCAAGGGCTATCCAGTCTGTCCCTTTCAAAGACAGATAGATTCTTACAACTAGAAGAGAACCCAGGGCTATCCAGTCCAATCCCCTAAAACTGGTTCTCAACCTGTGGATCCCCAGATGTTTTGGCCTTCAACTCCCAGAAATCCTAACAGCTGGTAAACTGACTAGGATTTCTGGGAGTTGTAGGTCAAAACACATATAATAATAATATAATAATTTTATTTTTGTATGCCGCCTCCATCTCCCCAACGGGGACTCGGAGCAGCTCACACGGGGGCAAGCCCAATACAATCATATAATATCATAAAATCAGCAGTTGAGACATCAAAGAATGCATTTAAAAACAAATTAAACAAGTCATTATTTAAAATAAACATACAGTAGAGTCTCATTTATCCAAGCTAAACGAGCCGGCAGAAGCTTGGATAAGCAAATATCTTGGATAATAAGGAGGGATTAAGGAAAAGCCTATTAAACATCAAATTAGTTTATGATTTTACAAATTAAGCACCCAAACATCATGTTATACAACAAAATGACAGAAAAAGCAGTTCAATACACAGTAATGTTATGTAGTAATTACTGTATTTACGAATTTAGCACCAAAACATTGCAACATTTACTTCAAAAACATTGACTACTAAAAGGCAGACTGCCTTGGATAATACAGAACATTGGATAAGTGAAGCTTGGATAAGTGAGACTCTACTGTATATATATGTGTGTGTGTATTGTATATAATTTACAATATAATTTACAATAATGATACTTAATATATTGTATGTACATATAATATTGATAATAATATTATAATGTAATACAATATAATGCTAATAATAATATAATAAAATAATATTAATTATATATTATATATTACATGTAATATTACTAATCATATTATAGTACAGTGGTATAGTATAGTATATAGTAATATATAATGCTAATATTGTGCAATGCTAATAATATTACATTGTATTTAAATATTATTTGTAAACCGCTTTGAGTCCCCTTCGGGGTGAAAAGGGTGGGATATAAATATAGTTAATAATAGAATGCTAGAGTTGGGAGAGAACCCAGCACCATCCAGTTCAACCCTCTAAGAAATAAATAGATAGATAGAAAGAAATATAGAAACTCAGAGCCCTTCCATACAGCCATATAACCCATATCTGTTGTTTTCTTTATGTGTTTTCATTGGTTTAGCCAGTTTCTTCCTCTGAATTTCTAGTAATCCTTGGTAGTCTCCTGCCCAAGTCCTAACCCACACTGACCCTGCTTAGCTTTAAAGATCAGACAGGATCTGAGGCCTTTAGGATATTTGCTTTGGTGCTAATCTGCTTGTCTTTTGCACATGTTTGGGCAAATGTTGTCTTTTTTGCCCACAAAATTATTTTCTCAAAGCAGAACATAAACCTTCTTAGGCCAAGAACGAGTGCATAGGTAGTACACATATGTGTATATTTCATCCTACCTTTCTCCCCATGTGGGACCCAAGGGGGCTTGCAATATAGGTTCAAACCAAACATAAACTAAAACAATATATAATGCGATTTAAAAAATAGCTAATCCTATTTTTAACACTCAGTTTGTTATAGTGGTTTCAGCATTGGACCCTGGACACCAGGGTTCAAATCTGTACACAGGCCTGAAAACCTATTATTATTTGTATTACTAGCTGTGCCCGGCCACGCGTTGCTGTGGCGAAGTATGGTGGTATGGGAAATAAAGTATTGAGGAATTGGTAGTTAAGGTCAAGGGTAAAGGTTTTCCCCTGACATTAAGTCCATTATAAATGGGTTATATAGCTGTGGGGAAGGGTCTTGAGTCTACACTGCCATATAATCCAGTTAAAATCATCATCATCATAATCATCATCATCATTTAATTACTTATTAATCGCCCTCCATCCACGATGTTCTAGGCGATTTACAAGATAAAATTGTAAAGGATAAAAATACATACATACAAATATTGATAAAATTAACATAGATTAAAAGCTCTAGTAAAGAGCCAGGGTAAAATCAGATAATCTGTATTTTATAGGCAGTGTGGAAGAGGCCTAAGTGAGGCCTAACTCTGCCTGTCCCCTGGGCGGAGCTTAGCCTTCTAACTGGCAGAAATGGGATAAAATACAATTATTCCTCTCCCTCTAATTAGGACTTTATTTTTCTTTTCTTTTTGTTGTATGAATGTACAGGCATGGATGACGGGTTGTGCTGCCAAGTTTAATGTTTTTGGGATGTGTAGTTTTGTTGTTTTATCCTAGGCCAAAATTTCATTACCCTTTTATATATATAGATTGTTGTTGTTGTCATTATTAGATTATCATCATCTTTATATCTTCTTCTTCCCATTGGGTGACCTTGGGCAAGGCACTCTGTTTCAAAGGAAGTCAAAGGCAAGCATCTTCTAAATAAACTTTGCCAAGGACTCCTTAGGAGAGAGTCATCATAAGATGGAATGACAACACTTAAAAATAATTCAGAATCACTTAAAAACAGAGACACATTAAGAATCCTTTCTAATCAACTTGTAAAAAGCCCCAAGCCTATCAAAACAGAAGAACTTTTGCCTGCCTTTATCTTTCACTCAGCATGTGCTATTATTCTTTTGCTCTTTTCCAGGCCACTGATGATGCAATGGCTTCTGCAGGGCTCTCTGGAGAGAAATCTCCGCTGACTGTGAAAGGTGAGCCTTAAGAGTTTGGCTGCTGTTTGGTGGAAGACTACCTGAGCATTGATGTGTATATATCTGTGTATGTGATCATCATCCAGTACCAAGTCTTTAGGGTTCACTCAAAAGCAGGTGAGCTCAGCAGGTGTCCAGAGCCTTGGATGGAGGCTTGAGAGAACCCCAAAGACCCGATTCTAAGCAGAGATGTGTTGTTTCGTTTCTTTCCTTCATCGAAAGGACAGGGGGATATGAGGATCACGTCACATTTCTTTTTGTCTTTGGTTTCTAGAGTATTGTTGAACTCAAAAACTTGGATTTGAGGCACTAAGGGAGGATATCCAGAACTATTTGAAAAATATTTGAAAAAAAAATTGAGAAAAATTCTGGATTTATAAGAATCTTTGTAGTTCAAGAGGAGCCTCCAGTGGCTCAGTGTGTTAAAGTGCTGAGTTGCTGAACTTGCAGACCGAAAGGTCCCAGGTTCAAACCCCGGGAGCAGTGTGACCTCCTGCTGTTAGCTCCAGCTTCTGCCAACCTAGCGATTTGAAAACATGCAAATGTGAGTAGATCAATAGGTACTGCTCCGGCGGGAAGGTAACGGCGTTCCATGCAGTCATGCCGGCCACATGACCTTGGAGGTGTCTACGGACAACGCTGGCTCTTCGGCTTAGAAATGGAGATGAGCATCAATCCCCAGAGTTGGACATGACTGGACTTAACGTCAGGGGAAACCTTTACCTTTACCCTTTACTTGTAGTTCAAGGCAATGTAAAATTCACAAGGGCCTTTCAAAAAGTAGGAATGATGCCTACATGCCTCCCCCTTTCCCCTTGTAGTCTGTTTGTTGTCGTTCGGCATTCAACTGGGGACATGAAGCTGTCCTGGACGGGAGCTTTTGCAATTTGTTTGGACTCTCTGTCCAATTGCTGACGGATTGACATCAAAACAATACTAAAACACCCTGAGTCCTCCTTTCTCATGACTTCCTCACTAACTTCATATCTCATCTCTTAAAAAAATTAGAAAAAATACTAATAAAATTAGCAGACCATTAAAAACACAATTGATTTCTCGCAACCATGGTATCTGTTATACTTCTCTTCTACTAATGGATCCAATGTCCGCTAAATAGAAGTAAATACATTTAAAGCTAATACCCATCCAGGAGTTATATTAATGCAAATAAGTTGGATATTTTGGCTCCCTTCTTTCCAAAGAGATATGGGCTTGTATTGGTCCGGTGCAATACTGTGAATGGTCTACTATTTCTGGGGAAATGATGGGGCAGAGAGGGGGTGACCTCCGTGCAGCTGTGGGGCCAGGCCAGCCTTTTGTGTGGATTTAAACTCTCCTCATGTGCCACCAGGGGGCTCCCTCGACCCACAGTTCTGTTTGAGCTTCTCCTGGAAACATCTGGGCAGGAGGGATGGGGAGGCTATTCAGATATATCTGGAAAATAGCCAGGAAACTCTGATGAGAAGAACCCTAGATTGACAAGAGTCTCCACAGGTCTAGGTTTGTTCAAAGCAAGATTCAGAAGTGGATTAGCTGGATGACTATCTGTCGGGAGTGCTTTGATCGTGTCTTCTGCTTGGACTGGATGGCCCTTGGAGTTTCTTCCAACTGTAGGAGTCTATTCCTTTTCCATTGCAGAAAACAATATACTATCATCTTCTACACAGAATACATTGTCTCCTCTGCATACAATTATAACTCTCTCTCTCTCTCTCTCTCTCTCTCTCTCTCTCTATATATATATATATATATATATATATATATATATATATAAAATTATAACTCTATCCTGAATTTTATTAGGTCCCTTTTATTCTGGTATTTTAACTGATGATGTTATTTTTATATTGCTGCTGCAGTCCTCCCCACCAATGAAGTCGACTGAATTTTACTTGGTGGTTGATTGATATTATTAACTCTTGTTTTATTCTTACTGTGTTTCATTTTTTTGTATATTGTTCAATGTATTTATGCTGTTGTTTTGTAAATTGTGTTAGTCGGGCCTTGCCCCATGTGAGCCGCCCCAAATCCCCACGGGGAGATGGTGGCGGGGTATAAATAAAGTTTTATTATTATTATTATTACAGTAGAGTCTCACTTATCCAAGCTAAACGGGCCGACAGAAACTTGGATAAGCGAATATCTTGGATAATAAGGAGGAGTTAAGGAAAAGCCTATTAAACATCAAATTAGGTTATGATTTTACAAATTAAGCACCAAAACATCATGTTATACAACAAATTTGACAGAAAAAGTAGTTCAATACGCAGTAATTTTATGTTGTAATTACTGTATTTACAAATTTAGCACCAAAAATATCACGATATATTGAAAACATTGACTACAAAAATGGCTTGGATAATCCAGAAGCTTGGATAAGCAAGGCTTGGATAAGTGAGACTCTACTGTATTATTATAAAATTCAGTTTCCTTTGCAAGAAATACCATGTGCACAATTTGCACAGAGCCCACCACTCTCTAAGGCTACCGTTCAACTGTTCAACAGTTATTAGCGCCAAGATATTATTTTAATAATTGAATAGGGTTATAACCAACTTGTAATAATTATAGGTTTAATTATATTCTGGCATTTATATATTGTAGGTTTTGAGTTGCATTGTTTTCAGTACTCTGAGCTGCTTTGGGTCTTGATTGAGAGCGAAACGCGGGGTATAAATAAATGTAGTAGTAATAACAATATTAATAATATATCCTAACAGTTTGATAGAATATCTTTTGCTGCAGTTTGAATCTGTTGGGCCCTTAATAGCTCTGGAAGAATAGCAATGTCTCAGTACTGATATTGGCTATCTGTATTGGCCAATCCTAAGGCCAGTAGTCTCAGGAGCCAGCCTCTCTTTAACTCTCCGTTCTCTTCTCCCCTCTCTTGCAGTTGTATCGGCGAAGCCTAAGGGCCCTGGCAGGCGGCAGCCCCGCATCACCTCCTTCGTGGAAGTGGCGGCTGATGGCCTCCCCAGCGAGACCAAGAGGACGGCCAAGAAGGCGGGGGGCGCAGAGCTGCTCTGGAATGAAAGCCTTGTCCTGTGAGAATCTGAGCAGGTTTTGTATGGGGTCTTTTTGGGGAGCTGGGTGCAAGGAGTGAGGAAAGGGGTGCAGGATCTGAGACAATGTCGGGCCAGGCTGTGGCGCAGGCTGGTGAGCAGCCTGCTGCAATAAATCACTCTGACCATGAGGTCATGAGTTCGAGGCCAGCCCATGGTGGGGTGAGCACCCATCAATTAAAAAATAAAAAATAGCCCCTGCTCGTTGCTGACCTAGCAACCCAAAAGATAGTTGCATCTATCAAGTAGGAAATAAGGTATAAAAGTGGGGAGGCAAGTTTAACTAATTTACGACATTGGAATGAAGAAGTTCCATCAGAGTGGATGATGAAGCAGCTGCTCCCCCCTGTGGCCAGAATCAAACATCCCCTCAGGAGAAGGTTAAATTGCCTCTGCATCTGTCTGTCTCTGTCTCGGTTTGATGTGTTTATGGGCACATATGTATATAATGTGATTCACCCTGAGTCCCCTTCAGGGTGAGAAGGGCAGAATATAAATACTGTAAACAAATAAATAAATGCTGAGAGTGGGGCCTTTTGGAGTTTTGTTGCAGAAAGGATTTAGTGGCTTTTCTTTGCGTGCTTTTTGCAATGGCCCTGCTCTTGTGGGTCTGGCCCCGATCTGCAGCCTCACTCCTTTGTCTTTGCCCTCCTTTTCCCCACAGAAATGTCACACCACAGACCCAGCTGGAGGTCAAGCTGTGGAGCTGCCACACGCTGCGCAACGAGTTGCTTGGTGCGGCCTCCGTCGGCCTCCCCGGTCTTCTCAGGCAGAGCAAGGGCAGAGGTAGGCCTGGTTCCAGGCTCCAGTGGGAGCAGAGCCTTCTGGGATGGCTCTCGGGCCCTAGAACCCTTTTCCTGCAGTGTGTCTATATTGTAAAAGGGATGCAGTTCAACTGCCATGGCTCAAGGCCTTGGAATCAGGGGAGTTGCACAAATGAAGCTCCAAAGAAAGGCTGTAAACCCACTGGATGGGAGAAGAATGCTATACTCTGAAGACAATAGCCTATTTGTAAATATTTATTGGAATGATGCAGACAGGCTCTAGATCAGTGGTTCCCAGTTTACCAGCTGTTAGGATTTCTGGGAGCTGAAGACCAAAACATCTGGGGACCCGCAGGTTGAGAACCACTGTTCTAGATGTATTTAATGTATTTTCTGAAGGATGTTCGTATTTGGTAGACAGGGTGAAAGACCTTGGAGAACTGCAGCTCCCAGGATGCTATAGCATTGAGCCTTGGCAGTTCAAGTGGTGTCAAACTGCATTTATTTGACAGTGTATGTGGACCCACAGAGTGGGAAGAGGACAGGGATATCTATAAAGAGCTAGTCTGATGTAGTGGTTTGAGTGTAGGATCACAACTTTGGAGACCAGAGGCCAAATCCTTGCAGGTGACCTTGGGCACATCACACTTTCTCAGCTTCAGATAGCAAAACCTCTTCTGAATAAACATTGCTAAGAGAGGCAGTGTGGCAGGCAGCTCTGAAAGACCAGGGTTCAAATCCCTACTTGGCCGTGGACATGGTTATCTCGCTCTGAATTGGTCTTGCCCAGAAAACCCTGTCGTTGGTTCACCTGGAGACTGCGTCATTTGGAAATGACTTGAAGGCACAATAAATATAAATGCAGCAATAATAATGGGGAAACAAGGCCTCCTTGTGATATAGTTGAGAGGCCTCCCAGGTCTGTGAGGTGTCTGCTGTGGCTCCCAGTGTTGTGTATGTCTTTCACAGAGAGGCAGCCTTTCCCTGATGCCAAAGGCCCTGCAACCTCAGGCCTTTGGCTCCTGCGCTTGTTGTTGTTGTTGTTGCTTGTGGTCTCGTAGTGCGGCATAAAGGCCTCTCTATTCAGGGGAAGGGAGAGGCTCCCCTCAGGGCCAAAACCGCTCCCTCTCCATCTGCTTAAAAACACAGAGCTCCTCTTGAGAGGTGCAGGGAAGTGCCTCGACTCCTCTTCTGGGGCAAGGAGTGGGATCCTCTCTGCAGGAATATTTGGTATCCCTAGAAGAGTGGAGTGCAGCACAGCCACTATGGGGTCTCTGTGCACCCATAACAGGCACCTCAGTGTGCATATGAGTAAAGCAAGCCCATGGGTAGTAAAGCGAGGGGCTTTGGGCCTGCCAAGCCACCCTATGCAAACAGAGCCCCCTTCTCCACTCTACTTTCAGGTGGCATCAAGAGGGCCTTGTTTGGGGAGCCCCTCCTTTCACCTGGCTTTTACAGTTCTCTACAAAGACCCCGCTTGAGACTGACTGGGTCCCTTCTTCTCCCCATAACTGGGGAACTCAGGCTCCAGTTGGAAGAGTCACCCAAAAGACTGCCATCCTCTGAAACCAGAACCTGGAGCAGCACCTCAATGGTGTTTTTGCCTGATTCCACGCCACAACGATTTTTTGTGTCCTGCTTTGGCCCTTTCTCCCTTCTTCCAGCTGGAGAAGCCTTCCTCGCTGGGAGGCCGATGTTTGGCAACTTGAATTTATTTATGTACCAAAAGCATTTATTTAAATGGAGTGTCTATCCCATCTCAGCTCATCCCTCCTTCCCCAACCGCCTTGCAATGATGCGTGCAATGGAGAGGAACATTAAAAAAATAAAACACAGGACTAAAACCGCTCCTTTCAACTAATCTAATTTTGTTGTCTGTTCCTCTCCTTGTGGTGTCCTGAGATGCCCGTTTGTGGCCCCCTTGTTTTTATGGCGAATGAGGAGAGAAAAGGAGAATTGCAGCTTTACTGTAGAGACTCCGTTGTTCTAAGGCAGGAAAGTGATCATGCCTAACCAAGTACAGTAGAGTCTCACTTATCCAACATAAAAGGGCTGGCAGAACGTTGGATAAGCAAATATGTTGGATAATAAGGAGAGATTAAGAAGAAGCCTATTAAACATCAAATTAGGTTATGATTTTACAAATTAAGCACCAAAACATCATGTTATACAACAAATTTGGCAGAAAAAGTAGTTCAATATGCAGTAATGCTACATAGTAATTACTGTATTTATGAATTTAGCACCAAAATATCACGATGTATTGAAAACATTGACTACAAAAATGTGTTGGATAATCCAGAACATTGGATAAGCGAATGTTGGATAAGTGAGACTCTACTGTATTTGAAGGTTGAGAGAAGATGAGACAGAGGGACATCCCTCAGAGTTGCTGTGAGTTTTCCAGGCTGTCTTTCCTGATATTTCACCTGCATTTGTAACAGGCATCCTCAGAAGTTGTGAGGCATGTTAGAAACTAGGTGCGTGGGTTTTATATATTTGTGGAATATTCAGAGTGAGAGAAAGAACTCTCGTTTATTTGAGACCGGTGTGAATATTTCAATTGACCACCTTGATTAGCATTGAATAGCCTTTCAGCTTCAAGGTCTGGCTGCTTACTGTCTGGAGAAATCCTTTCTTGGGAGGTGTTAGCTGGCCCTGATTGTTTCCTGTCTGGGAATCCCCTGTTTTCTGAGTGTTGTTGTTTATTTACTGTCCTGTTTTTTTTTAATAATGGGATCCAGATGTTGTTCATTTTCATGTTTTCCCCCTTTCTGTTGAAATTGTCCACAGGCTTGTGGATTTTAGTGGCTTCTCTGTGTAGTCTGACATTATATCTGTATTATATTTTAAGTGAACCAGATGTATGTTGTATCTTGTGTTTGTTTTGTCTGTGCTTGATAAGGCCAACTGGCTATCAATAAATTGTTGTTGTTGTTGTTGTTGTTGTGTAGTCTGACATGGTGGTTGTGAGAGTGGTCCAGCATTTCTGTGTTCTCAAATAATATGCTGTGTCCAGGTTGGTTCATCAAGCGAGCACAGAAATGCTGGACCACTCGAACAACCACCATGTAAGACTACAGAGTGAAGCCACTGAAATCCACAAGCATGAGGACAATGTCAACAGAAAGGAGGGAACCATGAAAATGAACACAATCTACCAGTATTAGAAAAAGCTCTAACATCAGGACAGTAAATAAAGAACAACTCAGAAAACTGTGGGACTCCAGACAGGAAACAATCAAGGCCAGCTAACACTTCTCAACAAAGGATTCCCACAGGCAGTAAGCAGCCAGACCTACTGATGCCTCAAATAATCCAATTTTATTAATATCTATTTTTATTTTTGAAATTTACCAGTAGCAGCTGCATTTCCCACTCTCGGCTTATACTCGAGTCTTTAAGTTTTCCCAGTTTTTGTGGTAAAATTAGGTGCCTCGGCTTATACTCAGGTCGGCTTATACTCGAGTATATACAGTACATCACAGAGTGTCAGGATAGTAAGGGAGGATGCTTTAAGTGACTTCAACTATCTGATCCTATCACAGAGAGGCATTCTTCACTCTTCAAGGCTGAGTGTTGCTGTTTTTCCAACATTTCTGGTGTCTCTTTGAAGGCAAGCAATACGACAGGAGCCTGCAAAGAGACACCAGAAAGGTTGGAAATGCATCTCTCTTGGAATCAGGAGAAAGAGGAGGAAGATGATGATGATGTTGTGGTTGACTTGCGCTCAAGCTGTCTCTCTTCCTGGCTGCTTGAAAGCTCCGTTTGGGAATTCCTGTCTAAATGGGGGCCCTGGGTGATGTTTCGGCAACAGCGGAGGCCTGGAACTGAGGCCCCATTCATGGCTCTCCCCCCGAACCATAACAGTCCCGACATGCTACTTTGCACATACACACATACAACCTGGCTTTGTGTACAAGGAGGAGGAGGCCAGGAGAGCAAGGTCCCCTTTATGCCGCAGTGTTTATTTTCTTAAAGGAAGCCATGGGAGGGAGCGAGGCAGGCGAGGCAGGCACTGCCCAGAGGAGACACAGGCACCTTGTCTTTGCTGGGGAGGGCGAGGCCGCTGTGTGTGTGTGTGTGTGTGTGTGTGTGTGTGGAGCATGGCCATGCGCACACAAAGAGGGCCTGTCGTTCGGGAAAAGGGCTTGCTCCGTTTGAGAAGGCCTGCTTGTTTCTTGGCTCGGCCCCTTCCAATTCCCCCAAAGAAACCCTGCTTTTCGGTGAAGAACGGTCCCCAAATGTATGTGCAATGCATTTTCCCCTATTCAATTTCCCCAAAACTTTTTGGGAATGCGCCCACACTCCTTGCCCCTATGACAAATGGAGGAGTGCCTTGTCCGGCTGGAGAAAAGCGGGATCTAGCCTTTTCCAAATGCAGAATCTGTAGGAATATGTGATGTCTCTAGCAGAGACAGTGCTATATATGAGTTTATGGTAGGAAATGTGCACGATGCTAGACCCTCTGGATGTGGTTCAGAGCTGTCTCTAGTGCTCCACGATCCAGTGGGGCCATAGGGAGGATGCAGTAAGGCTTTGGGGCGGTTTGGTCCCAAAGAAGGGAGGCCGCTCTGTCCGTCGGTCCCTGTGTCACTGTCTTCCCTCCTGTCTTCCCCTCTCAGTGGAGAACAAGCAGCTGATCTTGAACCTGCAGATGGAGAACAAAGGCAGCCTTGTCTCCGGAGGGGAGCTGACGATTTTCCTGGACGGGCCCGGTGTTGACGTGGGAAGCCTGCCGAATGGCGGAGGCATCGTCCTGGCAGAAGGTGAGTGAGCGCAAGTGCCAGCGTTTGGGTGCCACAAGGAAGGGACGGAGGGACCGACGGATGGAGGGCAAGCGGGTGACGTCGGCACCACTGCCACCGTTGAGGCCTGCCAGGCCCTGGGGCTTCTGCTCTCCGAACTGGGTCTGGTCAGGCCAGAAGTGGGATATGTCTGAACCACAAATTCTGAACCCTGTCTGGGGTTTCTATCCTGGAATACAAGCACTTTGGGTGTGCTCAGAGGCATCTTTTCCATTGCTTCTCATGTCTCCAAGCGTACTGCTAAACTCCAGAGGTTTGAAGCCTTGCTGCATTTGAAGGATGGCCATCTATCAGGGGTGGTTTGATTGTGTTTTTCCTACATGGCAAGGGGTTGGACTGGACGGCAGCACATGACCGACTCTGGAGGTTGGTGCTCATCTCCATTTCTAAGCCGAATAGCCGGCGTTGTCCATAGACAATAGCCGGCGTTGTCATGTGGGCGGCATGACTGCATGGAGTGCTGTTACCTTCCCGCTGGAGCAGTACCTATTGATCTACTCACATTTGCATGTTTTGAACTGCAAATCCCAGGAGCGGAGGAGTGAGCGTCTGCTGTTAGCTCCAGCTTCTGCCAACCTAGCAGTTCGAAAACATGCCAATGTGAGTAGATCAATAGGTACCGCTCCGGCGGGAAGGTAACGGTGCTCCATGCAGTCATGCCAGTGGCCACATGACCTTGGAGGTGTCTACGGACAACGCTGGCTCTTCGGCTTAGAAATGGAGATGAGCCCCAACCCCCAGAGTTAGACATGACTGGACTTAACGTCAGGGGAAACCTTTACCTTTATTATTACAGTAGAGTCTCACTTATCCAACACTCGCTTATCCAACGTTCTGGATTATCCAACGCATTTTTGTAGTCAATGTTTTCAATACATCATAGTATTTTGGTGCTAAATTCGTAAATACAGTAATTACTACATGGTATTACTGCATGTTGAACTTTTTTTTCTGTCAAATTTGTTGTATAACATGTTTTTGTGCTTAATTTGTAAAATCATAACCTAATTTGATGTTTAATAGGCTTTTCCTTAATCCCTCCTTATTATCCAACATATTCCCTTATCCAACATTCTGCCAGCCCGTTTATGTTGGATAAGTGAGACTCTACTGTATGTGTTTGTTGTGGTCTTATGTACGTTGCTTTGAGATCCATTCATGGAAGAAAAGCAGAATAAAAGCAAACAACAACAACAACAGTCTGTGCTCTTCTCCTCCACACCTGACCACACCTGGCTAGGTTGTTCCTTGGATGGGAGGCTGCAGGAAGGCAGGAGAAGGCTCTCTCTTAAGGAGCCTGGAAAGGAGTCCCAGGAAGTCAAATTAGGGCCTTTCCTCTGAGTCAGGACCAGTAGAGGAAAGACAAAGGCCATGTATTGCACTCAACCCTTTGTGAGGAGCCTCCGGTGGCCTAGGGGATAAAAGCCTCGTGACTTGACGGTTGGGTTGCTGACCTGAAAGCTGCCAAGTTCGAATCCTACCCGGGGAGAGCGAGGATGAGCTCCCTCTGTCAGCTCCAGCTCCATGCGGGGACATGAGAGAAGCCTCCCACAAGGATGGTAAAACATCAAAAACATCCGGGCGTCCCCTGGGCAACGTCCTTGCAGACGGCCAATTCTCTCACTCCAGAAGCAACTTCGGTTGATCCTGACACGAAAAAAAAACCCCTTTGTGAGGCTATAGGGTGTTCCATCGCTCTTCTTGTTGTTGTTCTGCAGGGTCCCAAGGTGCCGGAAGGGACCCCGGCGGAGGCTCAGCTGCGTCCCCCGAAAACAGGTCCCAGCCCCCCAGCACCAACTGCTTCAGCGGCCGCTCCAGGTGAGGCCTTGCGCTGCTTCCGACAGGACTTGGATGTTCATAGAGGAGGCCTTGGCACACTTTGGGAAGGGGGCATGCGGTGGCATGGGGTGGCCGGGAGGAGGCAGAGAAGCAGAGGATTGGGGCAGAAGGAGGGAAAGGGAGAGGAAGCCAAGAGAGGAGGGAGAAGGAGTCCCGGCCAAGAAGGGCTGCGTGGGCAGCGCAAGATGGGAGGGACGGGCTTTTAATAGCCAGGCTGCCTCTTCTGTGTTGCCAGGAAGGACAGGGAGGGCTGCGCTGCTTCCTGTCTGGAGCTCTTTGGCCCCAAACCAAAGAGGGTTGCGAGCAAGGCTCCGTGCTTGCCCATGGCTGTATGTGCCCCTTGGTGCCTTGGGATGCCCAGCCTCTTCCGTGTAGAAAGAGCCAAAGACCCCCATGCTGCCCCCCTTCCACTTCCTCCTCTTCTCCCAGTTGCTTGCCTTTGGGTCTCTGGAGGGGTGCCATCCCTGCACCCCAATCTCCTTTTACTGGGTTGCTGTGAGTTTTCCAGGCTGTATGGCCATGTATTTTCCTATGTATTTTAATTGTATTAAATGCCTCCAGTCATCAGGATAGGCGAGTAATAAGTAAAAACATGTGTTGTTGTTGTTCTTAGCAATGAAGATCCAAAGTGAATTTAAAGGGGAATGCATTATTGTTATGATTATAATAATATGCCTTGAACACCATAATCATTATTATTAATAATGATTATGGTGTTTGCTCCTTGCTTTTTTAATACATATGTAAATTTTCTTATGGTCCTTTATCTATAACTTAACCATGTCGTATGCCCTTCCAGCCATAAGGAGAGGCGAGTAATAAATAAATGTGTTGCTGTGAGTTTTCCAGGCTGTATGGCTATATTCCTGAAGCATTCTCTCCTGACATTTTGCCCACATCCATGGCAGGCATCCTCAGAGGTTGCGAGGTATATTGGAAACTAGGCAAGGGAGGTTATATTTCTGTGGAATAATGTCCAGGATGGGAGAAAGAACTCTTGTCTCTTGGAAGAGAAGACCTGGCTATGTGAGCAAGCGTTCAAAGAATAAGTTTCATTGGCTTCGACTCGGTCTGGACTAAGGTTTATGTACAAGGTTTTTGTGGATGAATGGCTCAAGTATTTTGTATTGTTTTAAATCTGTATTTAACTGCTTCTGTTTTATTATTTTGTATTGTTGTGTATTGGCATCAAATTCTGCCAGTTTTGTAAGCCGCCCTGAGTCTTTTCGGGTGGGAAGGGCGGGATAGAAATGATGGAAATAAAATAAATAAAATAAAATGTTGTAATTCATCACCTTGATTAGCATTTAATGGCTTCAGTTTCAAGGCCTGGCTGATTTCTGCTTGGGGGGAATCCTTTGTTGGGAGGTGTTATCTGGCCCTGATTGTTTCATGTCTGGAATTCTCCTGTTTTCAGAGTGTTGTTCTTTATTTACTGTTTTCAATGTGTTCTTTATTTACTGTCCTGATTTTAGCGTTTTTTAGAGTAAATAAAGAGCAACTTTCTGAAAACGGGAATTTCAGATAGGAAACAATCAGGGCCAGCTAACACCTCCCAACAAAGGATTCCTCCAAGCAGGAATCAGCCAGGCCTTGAAGCTGCAAGGCTATTGAATGCTAATCAAGGTGATTAATTACAACAATCACACTTTCTCCCACCCTGGACATTATCCTACAGATATATAAACCTCCCTTGCCTAGTTTCCAACAGACCCCACAATCTCTGAGGATGCCTGCCATAGATGTGGGCAAAACGTCAGGAGAGAATGCTTCTGGAACATGGCCAGACAGTCCAGAAAACTTTCAGCAACTTCTTCATTTGGGTCTGGCAGTTCTGTCGTGATGGATGGAGACAGCGGTAGCAGTATCACCCAGCTGCCAAATTCAACACATCTGTTTGATCCTATTGACACAACAGGGAGAGCAGTGAGTGGGGTGTCCTTTGCTAACATAGAGGCTCTTCCTTCCCAAGAGGCAGCTCTCTCTTGGCTCATTCGGAGCCTTGCTGACCCCTGACTCCCTTGTGACCCTAGGTCTGGGGGCTTCACATGGGTTTGAGAATGAGCCCCCTGCTCTCTTGGAGCCTGAGCCTTTTGCAAAGGAAAGTGGAATCAGAGCAGAGATAATTGGCTCAGAGATATTTGGGTCTAGCTGAGGAGTCATCATCCTCATCTGCGGAAGAGTACCCCTTTCAGAGCAGAGAAATGTCACGGCCTTGTGCCACTAATTGGTTGGGTTGCTGTGAGTTTTCCAGGCTGTATGGCCATGTTCCAGAAGCATTCTCTCCTGACGTTTCACCTGCATCTGTGGCAGGCATTTTCAGAGGTTGTGAGGTCTTTTGGAACCTAGGCAAGTGGGATTTATATATCTGTGGAATAATGTCTAGGTTGAAAGAAAGAACTCTTGTCTGTTTGAGGCAGGTATGAATGCTGCAATTGGCCGCCTTGATTAGCATTGAATAACCCTTCAGCTTCAAGGTCTGGCTGCTTACTACCGGGGGAATCAGTTAAAAGGTGTATATATGTACATGTATGTGTGTATTGTGTGTAATGAAATTTCGGCCTAGGACAAAACAACAAAACTACACATCCCAGAAACACTAAACTTGGCAGCACAACCCCTCATCCATGCCTCTACGTTCATACAACAAAAAGAAAAGAAAAATAAAGGGAGAGCAATAATTGCTTTCATCCAATTGCTGCCAATTAGAAGGCTAAGCTCCGCCCACTTGGTCTCCTAGCAACCTACTCAGCCCAGGGCACAAGTAGAGTTAGGCCTCACTTAGGCCTCTTCCACACTGCCTATAAAATACAAATTATCTGATTTTAACTGGATTATATGGCAGTGTGGAGTCGAGATAATCCAGTTCAAAGCAGATAATATAAGATTATAAATGGGTTATATAGCTGTGTGGGCCTTGAGTCTACACTGCCATATAATCCACTTCAGTGTGCATTTTATACAGCTGTGTAGAAGGGCCCTCATATAATCCAGTTCTAACCAGATAATGTAAGATTATGAATATAATATGTAATAATTACTGTGATATAATAATACAGAGCAATATAATCTCTAAAATCAGGACAGTAAATAAAAGAGCAACACTCTGAAAGCATAAGCCACAGCAACGCGTGGCCAGGCAAAAACTAGCGTGTGTGTGTGTGTGTGTGTGTGTATGTGTGTATGTATGTATGTATATATATATATATATATATATATATAAAACTAGCTGTGCCCGGCCACGCATTGCTGTGGCGTTGTCTGGTGGTGTTGGTGAGAAATTGTTGAGGTAGTGGTGGTATTGAATGTCTGTTGTATGGTTGTCTTTATGTTTAGTATGCACACTGAAGTGGATTATATGGCAGTGTGGAGTCAATATAATCCAGTTCAAAGCAGATAATCTAAGATTATAAATGGGTTATATAGCTGTGTAGAAGGGCCTTGAGTCTACACTGCCATATAATCCAGTTAAAATCTGATAATCTGTGGAAGAGGCCTAAGTGAGACCTAACTGTGCCTGTCCCCTGGGCTGAGGAGGTTGCTAGGAGACCAAGTGGGCAGAGCTTAGCCTTCAAAGTGGCAGAAATTGGATAAAAACTATTATTCCTCTCCCTGTAATTAGGACTTTATTTTTTCTTTTCTTTTTGTTGTATCAACCTAGAGCCGTGAATGATGGGTTGTGTTGTCAAATTTTGAGGTTGGGGGGCCTGTAGTTTTGTTGTTTTGTCCGCTGCCGTGATGCTTTTATATATATAGATGTCACTTGCACCTCCTTCTGTGTCTGATCTGTGGCACTTTCCTAGGCTTCTCTCAATGGGACTAGAGGCTCCTTTGACCACTGTGACGCATACGCCCTCCTCCCCAAATCGTCCTCATTTTGTGGCCTGTTCTTCCCACTGCTCGGCTCCTATTTTAAGCCCCGGCCGCATTGTCTTTGGCGCGCTCCTCAGCCGTTCTCTCGGCCACGTGACTGGCTTCACTTTGGTTTGCTTCCATGTGAGCTATTAAAAGGCCCTGCCGAGTTTAGGAGCCCCGGAGGGGAAGAGGCGGCCACCCCGTCAGGCAGGAGGGCTCTTTGGGGTTTGCCTGGGCTCTTTGGGGTTTCTGGAGGGAGGAGCGGGACAATGGAATCTTCCTCCTCGGACCCCTTTCTGGCCCAGATGCACTCACTTGGGCACATTTATGCCAGATGTGGAATTGGAGGAGGAGAGTTGGCCTGAAAAAGTATCTGAACATAACGATGTACAAAACTCAACTGCGTAATGCAGTGAAATAGGACTCTAGAATCCACTAGGAGACTTTGAGTAAAAGTCACACTCTCTCAGCCTCAAAGGGAGGCCCTCTTGCCCATCGCTTCTGAAGAAATACCTTCCAAAATAGCTTTTTCTTTCACCGCTTTGAGTCTCTTTAAGGAAAAATCAGAGACAATGAAATTTTGGACTTGTGAAACAATATGAGTTGGTTGGTCCTGGTGAAGGTGGCACAAAATAAGGGGAAGGGAAGAGGGGGAAAAGGTATAACAATAATAATGATAATAATAATAATAAATAAAACATGTATAAGTAGATAAAAAGGTGTAGTAGAGAGATATGTAGTAAAGTTGTAATGAAAAAGTCTAAAACTGATAAGAAATATGCATAAAGATGTTTTGATTCTGAATTTTCTTTATTGTTGGATTGCATACAATGTGATATGTCTGGGATACTGTAAAATGAGGAAAGAATGTATACTTATACATTTTGAATTATAAATTAATAATAATAATATTGAAAATAAAACATGTATAGGTAGATGAAGGGTGTGTAGTGGAGAGATGTATAGTGAAGTAATGGAAAAGTTAAAAGACTGATGGGAAATATGCTTGGGGATGTTCTTGATTTTTTTGTTGTTGTTGTCGGAATGTATGCAACATGATGTGTTTGAGATATTGTAGAATGAGGAAAATGTGAGCTTGTATATTTGGATTGATAAATTAATTAAAAAAATTAAAAAAATAAGGAAAAATGTATATTAATCATCATCATCTGGCAGTATAACTGGTTCTTCGGAAAGATTTTTTAAGATGGTATGTGCCTTTTGTCTCATTCTATTTCTTAAAAGACTTCAGTATTACCGTATATACTAGAGTATAAGCCGACCCGAATATAAGCTGAGAAATGTGAGTAAATAGAAATGTGAGTAAATAGGAACCACATTAAAGCGGGGAGGTTTTATTTAGGCTCGACAAAGGAGAAAGTTTATGTACAAAGAAAGCTCTTCAGCAGGGTCGGAACTGAGCACAGCCACCAAAGATGCCGAAAGATGGGAAAGCCTATATATTTTTTTGTTTACTACATTTATATCCCGCTCTTCTCACCCCGAAGGGGACTCAGAGCAGCTTACAAATCAAAATGAACATCCAATATAGTATTAGCATAGCACAATTATAAGCATTAAATTACTATATTGTGCTATATCATTATATGGTAATATTATTAGTAATATTACATTTAATATATAATATATAATTTATATTATTATATTGTATTATTAGTAGTATAATATTGTATTCCATATAATATTGATAATATATAATATTGATATATACCTCTTATCTGTTGTCTGTCTTGTCATTGTTATAATCGTCATTGAAACAAAGAGGTGCCAGAGAAGTGGGAAGTGTGGAAAGCACTGCATTCCTTGGATTTGTGTGTCAGGTGTCTTGAGGCCAAGCTAAAGGTTGGGATATCCGTGGGATGAGGGTGAGGATGGTGACAATCCCGTGTCCCCTTCCTCAGCAGATCGCACAGACAAGGGGCAGCTGGAGAAGCCAGGCAGAGTCCGGTCAACGGGGAGCAAAGCCCGAGCCCCCGGCTGCGGCGCCAGGCAGCAGGAAAG
Source organism: Anolis carolinensis (assembly GCF_035594765.1). Classification (NCBI taxonomy): domain Eukaryota; kingdom Metazoa; phylum Chordata; class Lepidosauria; order Squamata; family Anolidae; genus Anolis; species Anolis carolinensis. The sequence continues at coordinate 5,366,227 of NW_026943820.1, forward strand.
GCCCAGAGCAGCACTGTCCTGAATGGCACAGGTATGGCTTGCATAGGGGACATGCAAGGGCACTATATGGGCTTCTGCTGCCCACTTCACCCACAGTTCTGTCTTTCTCCTCTCAGTGAATGGGGACCCTGCCGTCTCTCTCCCCGAAGCCGAAGATGAGGCCCCTGCACCTGCATTGAGTGCCGACTCAGGTGCGACTCAGGAGCCTGCTGGGACGGAGGAAGAGGCGCCCCCCAACCCCAGGAGCCAGGCCTCCCAGCCCTCTGCACATGCTCAGGAGGCACTGCCCACCGGGTAAGTGGCGCCTGGGGAGTGGGACCTTGCTTCAGAACACTGGCACTGCCTCCCGCTTCTTGGTCTCTCTCCATCACCCTGTGATGTACCTCTGGGCAGGTAAGAGGCTGCTCATGGAAAGAGGCCACGGTCCTTACTTGGGAGCAAAGAGATCCCTGAAGCCTCTATGAGAGTAGATATTTTTTGGGCAACTGAAATAACACATCTGAAGATCTGCTATATATTTTGTACATTGGCATATCTTTGTTCCTAACCGTTCAGAGAGGTAACCAGGTATATCAGTCTAACAACTAAGAAACCTAAACGGTCTTGCATGAATACTTGTGGGTGTCTATCACTAAGGAGTAGATGGACTGAAGTGAGTTTTTAGCTCTTCTCAGTAAGATCATACTTTACCAAAAGGTTAAGGTAAAGGTAAAGGTTTCCCCTGAAGTTAAGTCCAGTCGTGACCGACTCTGGGAGTTGGTGCTCATCTCCATTTCTAAGCCGAAGAGCCGGCATTGTCCGTAGATGCCTGCAAGGTCATGTGGCCAGCATGACTGCATGGAGTGCCGTTACCTTCCCGCCGGAGCAGTACCTATTGATCTACTCACATTGGCATGTTTTTGAACTGCTAGGTTGGCAGGAGCTGGAGCTAACAGCGGCCTCTCACGCCGCTCCCGGGGTTTGAACCTGGGACCTCAGTGCTTTAACGCATTTCGCCAAAAGGTTACGATCTCTAATTTAAAGGTCCTACTTTTCTAAAAGGTTATGATCATTCCAAATAGTGGGAGTGCCAATTAATCTGACCAGGAGGTCATGAGTTCGAGGCCAGCTCAGAGCCCCGTGTTTGTCTTGCCTTTGTTCTATGTTAAGGCATTGAATGTTTGCCTTATATGTGTAATGTGATCCGCCCTGAGTCCCCTTCGGGGTGAGAAGGGCAGAATATAAATGCTGTAAATAAATAAATAAATAAATAAATAAATAATAATCTCCAAACTTGATATTGCTTTGCACCTTGGCCTGGATCTTTTGACCCAAATCGGGATTTTAATATTATTGTGTATATTGACTTTTATGACTGTTTTTAATCATGTTGAAGTTTTACTGCTCGGTTTAATGTTTTATCTGACTTGTGCTGTCGTGTCTGGGCATGGCCCCATGTAAGCCGCCCCGAGTCCCTCCGGGGAGATGGGGCGGGATATAAGAATAAAATTATTATTATTATTATTATAAAAGGGTCATGCTTCCAAAAGGCTGGTTTTCCCAATAGTCTTCACCTATCTCCTTTCCATTCTTTGGCATCTCTGTGTGCAAATGACAAGCCCCTGCCTTCCTTTTGGGGCGACCCACAAGCCTCCTTTTTCCTTGAGTCTTTCCTATGAAGGGGTGGCCACACAGCCCTCCTTCTTTGGCTCCCAGACGGCTTGAAATGTCCGTCTGTGTTTCTGACGAGGAAGAAGGGAGCCCTTTGTTCCTCCCTCTGTGTGTGTTTCTGTGTGCATGAGTTGCTCTCAGGTAGTTCGGGCCGCCTCGATGCCGGGTTGCGAGTAGCACCCCCCGCTTCCTGTTTGCCGAGGGATGGAAAAGGCCAGGTGCCTCAAAGGGCCCTTTCTTCTTCACCTTCGCCATGGACATGCTTCCCCACAGCCCCTGCTCTTGCCCCTCTTGCACCCGGGGGTCCTGGAGGTCAGGGTGCCTTTTACTTGGCACATAGAGGCTCCTTGGGGTGCATGCCTTGCTCCTTTTCCCACCTCAATATTATCTGGGCTCATGCAGAGCTCCGAGGAGGAGCTGAAGTTTGCAACATGCGCTCGCTCGGAAGTGCCAAGCCAAGCGCAGTGCGCTTGGCTTGGCACTTCCGAGCGAGCGCATGTTGCAAACTTCAGCTCCTCCTCGGAGCTCTGCATGAGCCCAGATAATATTGAGGTAAAGCCCTGTCAAAGAGGAAGAGAGGAGGGCTCTCTATGGCTCTGTGATGCTCTCCTTGCTCACATCTGCGCTCCATGTGGCCGGCAACAAAGCGCCCTTTAGGACTTGAGTTTGGAGGCCGAACCGTTCATTGGCGCGAGACCAGAAATGGGGTGCTGTTGGTGCACACAAATGGGGAAGGTGAATGTCTTGGTCTTGCACATAGATACGCACATACATGCGCACTCCCGTTACATCTGGTGGCCCTGCCGCAGTTGCCATGGCCTCCTCCTCCTCCTTTGCCTCCTGCATCTGGTTCCTATCAGCGGAGGCTGCACCGGGGACAGACAGCAGCCGCCCTCATTAACACAGCAGTGCCTACAGCACTTTGCGCCTCGTCTCTCTCACTCTCTTGCTGCTTGCGCATAGCACAAAGAGGCGCATTGTGCTCCCTGGCAGCCGCTGCGGGGCTGTGGTTCCTTACGTAAGGCCCGCCGGGCGTCTTGCTTGGATGGCAGACTTACCTTGCCTGCGAGCGAATGGGCCTCGGCGAGGGAGGAGGAAGAGGAGGTGGCCCGTGTGGCAAGCAGTTTGGGCAAAGTGGCCAGCTGGCGGGACAGAGGCCTCCCTGAGCCAGGCCTGGGCCAGGAGGCGTTGGGGTGGGTGCACAGACTCTTAGGGTTTGGTTGGGAGGGAGCATGGGCAGTTCCCTGGCACGGTTTGGGCATCTCAGTCCTCCCCATGACTCCACATCCCACATTTGCTTTAATAAAAATGCAAGTTTCTGGTCCTCATGAGAAGGCTGTTTGGGAGAAACAACAGGGTCCCTTAATCTGCCTTTCAAGGGGTCTCTTTCCATATTTTGCTGACAGTATCAGGGTTCAGTTCTGGGGTTTTGACACTTGAGGAGGATGTGAAATTTTGCTCACAAAGGAAACCTACAGGCAGTTTGCCTGGGGCTTGGAAGAATAGTAGTAGTAATAGTAGTAGTAGTAGTGGAGCCCCCGATGGCGTAGTGGACTAAAGCCCTAACTCTTCTGGGTTTTAGAAAGGCTGTGAAAACATGGCTGTGTGCACAAGCTTTTAACGAGTAATACGATAATGTTGACATGGTCCGATTGAAGGCTGAAGCATGAGGTTTTTAGACAAATGGATCTAATTTACATATGTTTTAATTTTTATAATGTACTAGCTGTGCCCGGCCACGCGTTGCTGTGGCAAAGTGGTGGTGGTATTGGTTAAAAATTGTGCAATTTTTATTTGACGTTATTTGTATTTTTTAATAAATTTTATTGTAAGTTATCTTTTTATTATATTTTATTATTTTCTTGTATTATTTTTAGTTATTTTCTGTTATAGTATTTTATTTTATTAATTTTTTAGTGTTTTTAATTATTTTTTAGTGTTTTTTATTATTTTTTATTGGGTTGCTAGGAGACCAAGTTGGAGGAGCTTAGCCTTCTAACTGGCAGCAATTGGATAAAAGCAATTATTCCTCTCTCTCTAATTAGGACTTTATTTTTCTTTTCTTTTTGTTGTATCAACCTAGAGCCATGGATGATGGGTTGTGTTGTCAAATTTCGAGGTCGGGGGGCCTGTAGTTTTGTTGTTTTGTGGGTCGCCGTGATGCCATCACTCTTTTATATATAGATTTTAATGATATATTTTTATAGTTTTAATTGCTTATATGTACTGTTTTTGTTTTATTATTATGTTCTTGGCATTAAATGTTACCAACTGTTGTAAGCTGCCTTGAGTCCCCCCGGGTGAGAAGGGCGGGGTATAAATGCTGAAAATAAATAAATAAATAAAGCCTCATGACTTAAAAGTTGGGTTGCTGACCTGAAGGCTGCCATGTTCGAATCCCACCCGGGGAGAGTGCTGATGAGCTCCCTGTATCAGCTCTAGCTCCATGCAGGGACATGAGAGAAGCCTCCCACAAGGATGGTAAAAACATCAAAACATCCGGGCAATGTCCCCTGGGCAACGTCCTTGCAGACGGCCAATTCTCTCACTCCAGAAGCAACTCAAGTTGCTCCTGACACAAAAAAAAGTAGTAGTAGTGGTTGTCGTAGTAGTAGTAGTAGTAGTAGTTTATTTACTGTACTTATACTCTGCCCTTCTCACCCCGAAGGTGGTGGTGTTGGTTGTTGTGGTGGTTATTGTTGTTGTTTGTACCCTGATTTATCTCTCCAGAAAAAGAGAGTCAAAGAGTTCCTTTCTGGGTGAACATTCTAGCTCATGGCGGAGGAGGAATTCTAGGGTTCATTATCTAAACTATTCTTCAAAACTTTGCAAAACATGCATAAATATATTTAATTATGTTGTGCCCTGCCTTGAGCTGAAAGGAGAGGTGGGGGACTATTATTATTATACTATTATTATTGCAAAACTCCCAAAATACTTTGTGGGCAGCTGGAAAATGCCTTAGGGCTGGACTGGATGACCGTTGAGTGCCTCTCTGTCTTTCTTTTCCTTCCTGGAAGGTGGGAGCAGCGGGAGCTGTCCAACGGGAGAGTCTACTATGTGGACCACAACACCAAGACCACCACCTGGGAGCGGCCCCTTCCCCCTGGGTAAGTCATAGGTGCCACAGCAAGGCTCCCCCTACCATCTTTGACCCTAAAGCCCTACTAGACCAATGTCCAGAAACAACCCAGAGCTGTTTCTGCAGCTCTTGGCCATTTCTGGAAATGAGAGGGGCTTGGATTGGCATGTAGGGCAGAAGGGTCCAAATGGAGACCCCTTCCTATGCATCCCGGTCCCTGAGGTGCCTCCCTATTGTCTCTGCAGCTGGGAGAAGCGGGTGGACCCCCGCGGGCGCTACTACTATGTGGACCACAACACGCGCACCACCACCTGGCAGCGCCCCACGGCCGAGTACGTGCGCAACTACGAACAGTGGCAGAGCCAGCGCAGCCAGCTCCACGGCGCCATGCAGCATTTCAGCCAGCGCTTCCTCTACCAGGTAATAAAGGGAGACTGGGGGGCAGAGCTCTGAACCTGAAAAGGTCCACTTTCCTGCGTTCCGTGAGCTCAAAGAAAGTGGCAAAATGGACCAGGAAGTGCCCCAAATGGTGTTCCCTTGGAACCTTTCCTTCCTCAGAGAGAAGCATTAGGGTAGTATCTATGCAAGGCTGGCAAGTGCTTCTTTTGGAGTGTTTTTTCACCCTATTTTGGGTCCTGTTAGGCTTAGCCTCACTGCCTGATCTAAAATCACAAGTCATTATTATTCTTTTTATAGCTGGATTGGGGTCCAGCAGAGGCTCCATCTTTGGATGCTTTTTAACAGAGGCTAGATTGTCATCTGTCAGGGGTGCTTTGATGGTGCTTTACCTGTCTGGCAGAAGGGGGTTGGACTGTCTGACTCTATGGATAGACGCAGAAAGGTGCAATGGCCACTAGGATGTCCGTATGCCATTGCAATGCAAATAATTCAGGAAATGTTGTCAAAAGCAACATCACAGGGTTGTTGTATGTTTTCTGGGCTGTATAGCCATGTTCTAGAAGTATTTCAAGAAATGCAACATCAAAGGGCCCGTGTACAGTACATTCCCCATATTGTCAGTAACTAGATCCATGGCTTTGCCAATGCATCCCAGTCTAAGTAAAGGTAAAGTCCAGTCTAGTCATGTCTGACTCTGGGGGTTGGTGCTCATCTCCATTTCTAAGCTGAAGAGCTGGTGTTGTCCATAGACACCTCCAAGTTCATAAGGCTGGCATGACTGCATGGAGCGCCGTTACCTTCCCGCCAGAGCGGTACCTATTGATCTACTCACATTGGCATGTTTTCGAACTGCTAGGTTGGCAGAACCCAGTTTAGTATGGCTCAATTTGACTGGCTGTTAGGAATTGTGGGAGTTGAAGTCCAAAACACCTGGAGGGCCCAAGTTGGCCCAGGCCTGCTTTTGATATTTAGCTCATGCAATCCTCCTCCCTTGTAGATAGTACTATATATTGACCCTTCTGCTTGTAATTGTATGCATCTAATTAACACACAGAGACGGGCCCTATACTTCCAAAAGTGGGACATTTGGCTTATTTGGAAAGTGGGAAGGCTCCCTTGGCTTCCAGTTTGCGAGGACCAGGTTGGGAGCGTTCCTCTGAATGCGCCCCATTTTCCTTCCTCGCCTGAAAGAACCGGGCAGGAGCCCTACCTGCTTGGGACAAGGATGCCCTTTTTTGCACAGGAATTGTAAGGGGCCTTTGACGGGAGCCTCCTGGGTCCCATCTGGCAGAGAGCGGAGGGGGGGTTAATGCAAACAGGGGCCTGGAAGCGGGATAAAGGTGCTTTGTATGGGGCCCCGTGTGTGTGTGCCTTTGGGGGAGTGGTGCGGTTCAGGGGGGAAACGCCTGTCTGTCTTTCTGTCTGTGTGGCATGAATGTTCCTTCAGTCTCCGCTGGCAGGTTTCGCAGCCCAGTGTCAAGGCAGCGAAGGTGGGGTGGGGTTGGGGGGTTAGTGTTGGCGGAGAGGGCGGGAGGGCGGGAGGGAGGCTCAGGCGGCACCGTTTGGGCCTTCCTTCTCCCCTCCAGTCCCAGCCAGGAAGCGCTGGGCGTGGACACGGCGGCGGGGCTTGTGGGGATGATTTCATTGGAAAGGCCTGCCATGAGGGATGTTTTTCCCCTGCTTCTTTTTTGGGGGAAGAAGGAGGAGGAGGAGGAGGAGGGGGCTTGGGTTTGGAGGTGGGACCCAGAGGGGACTCAGTCGGCAGCGGCAACAGCAGCAGACGCCTTCCTCGCCTCACCTTGGAGCTTCGGCTGCCCAGTTTTGCCCTCCGTCTCTTCACCCTTGATCCGTCCCATGCCTTCTGTATGGGCTCCTGGCCAGGATGGCCTTCTTGGCCTCTGCAGGGAAGGGACACAGCCCCCGTCTCACCACCCCCAGCCTCTCCTTCACCCTCACCTGGTGCCTCTTCTGCCCCTCTAGTCCTCGGGTGCCCCGCCGGACAATGACCCCCTCGGACCGCTGCCCACCGGATGGGGTAAGTGCCCACTCTTTGACTTCTTGGCTTTATTTGTGTCTGCACTTTGGTTGTGTTCCCCTGGGATCATTCATTGCTTCGGGCTTTTTTTGTTTACTATTGAAAGCAGCAGAGGAAAGACTCTCTCCCATGGGCTCTTAGTTCAAATCCTGACTCCACATGTATCACTTTGAAAGTCCCGAAATGATGGAAGTCTCTCTTCATAAAGTCCTAAGGTTGAAAGGGGCACCCAAGGGCCACCCAGTCCAAAATCTTTCTTTCCAGCAGGAAGAAAGGGTTTCTTCCCTCATCCAGCCTCTGCTTAAAAGCCTCCACAGAGATGTGGAGCCTCCATGAGCCACCAATGTGATAGTAAAGGTAAAGGTTTTCCCCTGACGTTAAGTCCAGTCGTGACCGACTCTGGGGGTTGGTGCTCATCTCCATTTCTAAGCCGAAGAGCGGGCGTTGTCCGTAGACACCTCCAAGGTCACGTGGCCACTGGCATGACTGCATGGAGCGCCGTTACCTTCCCGCCGGAGCGGTACCTACCTATCTACTCGCATTGGCATGTTTTCGAACTGCTAGGTTGGCAGGAGCTGGGGCTAACAGTGGGCGCTCATTCCGCTCCCGGGATTTGAACCTGGCACCTTTTGGTCCACAAGTTCAGCAGCTCAGCGCTTTAACACACTGTGCCACCAGGGGCCCCAATGTGATGCAGCAGCTAAAAAAAACCAATGGGACTTTGTCCTGTAAAAATAGGAGTCCAGTCCCTAGATCCAGGGAAGTCATGCTCCCCCTCTCTTCTTTTTTGCCTTAGTCAGACCACACACTGTGTCCCATTCTGGGCATCACAATTGAAGGGAAATGTTGACAAGCTGGAATGTGTCCAGAGGAAGGCGACTAACATGATCAAGGGTCTGGAGAACAAGCCCTATGAAGAGCGGCTGAAAGAGCTGAGCATGTTTAGCCTGCAGATGAGAAGGTTGAGAGGAGATATGATGAGGGCCATGGATCAAGATGTGAGGGGAAGGAAGTCATAGGGAAGAGGGAGCAGGCTTGTTTCCACTGCCCTGGAGACTAGGATGTGGAACGTCTTCAAACTACAGGAAAGAAAATTCCACCTGAACATGAGGAAGAATTTCCTAACTGAGATCTGTTCAGCAGTGGAACTCTGCCTCGGAGTGTGGTGGAGGCTCCTTCTTTGGAGGCTTTTAAACAGAGACTGGTTGACCATTTGTCAGGGGGGCTTTGAATGCGATTTTCCTGCTTCCTGGCAGAATAGATTTGGACTGGATGGCCCACAAGGTCTCTTCCAACTCTAGGATTCTATGATTCTATGAAAGGGGCACCCAAGGGCCATCCAGTCCAAACCCTTTCTTTCCAGCAAGAAGACACAAACCAATCCCTCCTAACATGGCCATCCAGCCTTTGCTTAAAAGCCTCCAGAGATGGAAATGGATGGCAGCTCTCTCCCACGGGGTCTTGAGTTCAGATCAGGCTCAATGGCAGTTCCTGTCCTGAAGTAAGGGGACGATGGGAGTCCCTTTCTAGGGCTTCTTCTCTCCATTATTTCCGTCCCTGACTCATGATGGATAGAGTGACGGTTGAAAAGAAGAGGAAGGAAGTTGGAGAGAGAATTCCTCTGGGGTTTTGCAGCTTGAAGAGAAGGCTCTGAGCTGGGGAAATGGTACCAAAACCTGCACCAAAAAATGTTGGAGCCATCCAGGCATGCAGGCTGGGAGATGGGACATGCATGTGGGGTGAAATGGCCGACCAAGTTGGTGAATGGGGCACACTGAGGGCATCCAAACAGACCAGGCCTGGGTGTCCTAGTGCGTGTTGTGTCTTTGTGTATCTGTTGGCTTCCTTTTGAAGAGCGACCCCACTGGGATGGCACCGGGGCTTGAGAGGAGCTGCTATCTTCTCCTATACACTTGGCAGTGGAATTTAGGAGAAGCTCAAATGGAATCACCTTTGCTTATCCATAGGGTTATCTGGGTTGTGGGCAGATCCTGAGCCTAATATCTCCATGGGGTCCCTTTGGAGGCTTTGTATGGACACCCTTTGGGACCAGAGACCCCTCCCCTTACTTAGAGGATTGGCCAGCGGACAAGGAGAGTCTGTCCCCTTTGAAACACGCCTCATCCGTCCAGAGAAATGAGGTTCCTTTTGCACCCATTTTTGCACTTTCTTATCTTGCATCTATTGAGGGAAGGGGCCTAGTTGTCTTGTTGTGGTCCTTGTGGGTCTCCCACAAGCCCCTGATCCTATGCTGACGATGGACCGCTCACATGTCGTTCTTTCCGTTTCCAGAGAAGAGGCAGGACAACGGCCGCGTCTACTACGTCAACCACAACACACGCACCACGCAATGGGAGGACCCCCGCACGCAGGGGTAAGGGGGCAAGAGGGCCTGTTTTGGGCCTTGGAAGCAAAGGCCGGACCCCTCCAGTGCATGTTGGGTCCAGGGAGAAGGGGAGTCTTGATGTCCAGGGTTCTGGTCCTGAGGGTCCTTTCTTTTCTCTCCGGACAGAATGATCCAGGAGCCGGCGCTTCCCCCCGGATGGGAGATGAAGTACACCAGCGAAGGGGTGCGCTACTTTGTGGACCACAACACCCGCACCACCACCTTCAAGGACCCCCGTCCCGGGTTCGAGTCCGGGTAAGGCTCCCTTGCAGGTGGCACTTTTCTCCTCCTATGGGGTGCTGTTATAGGGTGTTGTTCCTAAAAATATGGTCTGTGCATGCAGCATGGGACGCTTGTTTACAAGGCAAGGAAGTGGTGACAAGAGGAGGAGACTCGCCAAGTTCTGGGTGATCACATTGGCAGATTGGAAGCAGGCTTCCCAATATGACACCTGAGTTCCCAGACATCTCTCTGCCTGGACAATATCCTCCATCATCCTCAGTCTGCGGCTCAGCCTTGGGAGGATGATGGGAGGTCACCAAGTGGGAGGAAGAGGATGCCACGTCTGTTTCTACCCCTCTCTCCCTTCTTGGGGCTTTGATGATTGTGGGACCCCTTGGAGACCTGGGCTATGGCCTCCGATGGGTCCTCCATTCCTCTCAGAGCTTGTGGAAGGGTGGATTTTTTGGATCGCAACTCCCAGAATCCTCTTGCCATAGGATTCTGGGAGGTATAGGGAAAGAGGGGCACACAAAGGGGAGTCTGGGGACCATGGGTTTTGTCGTTGACTGTGTCCATAAAGCTTCGTTGCTCTGGGTTCAGCCTGCGATGCCCACCTGAAGAGCTCTCCTTCGTTGCCCTTTTCAGGAGCAAACAAGGAGGCTCCCCCGGTGCCTACGACCGCAGTTTCCGCTGGAAGTTCCACCAGTTCCGCTTCCTGTGCCACGTGAGTGACCCCTGCCTTTGGGGGAGAGGGGAGGGGGCTTGAAGGGTCCCCCAAAAAAGTGGGACAATGAAGGGAGGGGATTCGAGTGTTGCCTTCCTTTATTCCTTCATTCCTCCCTTGGCAGTCGAATGCGCTTCCCAGCCACGTCAAGATCAGCGTCTCACGGCAAACGCTCTTTGAGGACTCCTTCCAGCAGGTGAGACTTGCATTGGGGACTGTGGTCAAGCCTTCTCTCTCCCACCTCCAAATACAGTGTTCCCTCACTACTTTGTGGTTCACTTTTTGCGGATTTGCTGTTTTGCGGGTTTTTAATAAACTCTAAAATACTATTATAAATCACAAAAATTACAATTTACAGCCTAAGGAATGGAGGAAGGAGAAGCCAAAGGGAGAGAAAAAGAACCCAAGTGGCAACGGGAGGA